>NW_027331935.1:0-300000 GCF_048418815.1 Hemitrygon akajei
CTCCATTTCACCTGCCGAGCTAAGGTGCCGCCCCCATTTTCACAGGTGGATGTGCTCGACTGAATGTGACAAAATGAAGCTGTTTGAAGTTGATTGTCGATGTTAATTGTTCAAGATGGTAGCCTATGTTAGAAACAATGCTCATCTGAAAAATGTTCCACTTCAGAAGCTGAAGCCACGTGTCTTGGAAGTCAATTGGCAATGTTCATATTATATTTAGTTTCACCTTGAAGCATCCTTGTGGAGACAAATTCATGGCACAGTGACAGTGGGAGAGAGAGAAAAAAAACTTTAATGTCAGTGGCTGTGTGGCTGGTTGTCCCTGATGTGACTGACGTGATAACCACACTAATTGCCTCAGTGGAATTGCTCTCAATTGCATATAAAATGCGTAAAACCGATCACCGTTCCATAAGAAGAGTTAGCGTACAACTGTACGCTGCTTCTGCCGGAATATGGGATATCCAGCGATTTACTACATCTCGGCCATTTTCCATCCTGTAATTGTAGCGATTGGTGTCCCTGGTAAGATATTGGATCTGGTCACTATATGTGTAGGCATCGTCTTGCCTTTGTTCCGCTGCACAGCTCGGACATTCCCACCAGCACAAATTCTACCCTCGTCTGTTTATTTTCTCTCTAGAATGGAAGGTGCAAGCATCTGATAGATTTGTTTTCATCTTCCATATTTTTTCCATGTGATATTTTTTTCCTGTCAATTACGTTGGTGCCGATATTGGCACAGTATCATAATTTCACCTTGATCGGACTTCTGAATCGATACTGGTCTATGGTTTTTCTAGGTCTAAGTCTTTGTCAATACAGGTACTTCGACTTTACAAAAACAACATGACAGCTTTTTCTAATGACTTGCCAGTCTATTTTCGAGACGCAGGTCTGTTCTTCCATATATCAGGTAAAGCGAACGTGTGCTTTCTATCTCATTGATTCCCATTGTTCCCACTAAATATAATCCCTTCAGATGTTTCACCTCAAGTAATGAGAATGCTGTTGTTTATGGAGCGGTTGATCGTTCAAGTGTGTCGTGGAAATCAGACGCCGCTCTGAACTGTCGGAAGGTCGCCAGCCCACTGTCTCTCCAGTCCATTATAGTCAACTCGCGGTAGTGCTCCGACGGAGCCCACACAGACTGGATTCCTGCTCCCCATTTCCCACAAAATGTATACCCTACGTAGCATCGAAAAAATATTTGGAATTCAAACAGTTGCAGCTAACGATGTTTCTGTTTTTTCACCCCTCCTCCAAATTTCCTTGTAGTTAATTTAGCCGCGATTGTGATCCTATCTCGGGGAAATTGCGGACTCTCCAAATGCATCACCCGTTACCTGGTTGGAATGGCAACAGCGGATCTGATGGTTGTTATCGTTGTCGCTTTAGTGGAACAGACCAACAATATCTACATTTATTCCAGGTCCCTGCTCATCACTCCCGTATGCGCGCTGACATATATCTTTGTTATTGCAACAATAGAATGTTCTGTTTGGTTTACGGTCAGTTTTACCTTCGATCGTTTCATCGCAATATGTTGTCGAAAGCTGCAGGAAAGATACTGCACTGAGAGAACAGCTACAGTGATAATGGTGACGGTGGTTATAGTGAGCTGTGGGAGAGGTGTTTCCGTTTTACTTTGCCATTGAACCTTACATCATTATCGATAACATACCATGGCGTTGCGCCTTCACACACGAATACGCTGCTTCACCCCTGTGGGAAAATATACGAAATACTGGATAATATTTTAACACCGTTGCTACCAATCGGTTTAATTCTTGTGTTCAATGGGTGTTAACAGTAAGACACATCATTGCCGCAAATAGAGTTCGCAGAGGGCTTCGGAACAGCAGTAATAATTTGAACGATACTGAAGTGGAAAAGCGCCGAAAATCGATGATTTTTTTGTTTGCTATTTCAGCTAATTTCATATTATTGTGGATGCCCTTAGTAGTTCGTTCCCTGAAATGGCAACGGCAAAACTATTTTTATGAGGACAAATATTTGAGTTCTCCTGTATATATACTACAGCAATTTGGATACATGTTACAATTACTCAGTGTGTGCACCAATACTTGCATCTATACACTGGACACAGAGGAAATTCAGAGAAGAGCTGAAGAATGGACTGCAATACGTGTTCACATTAAACGGCCGTCTGTGTAGATAACGACAAAAAAATTGCAATTCGGAGGAATTTTCCAATAAAACAGTTTGAAAATATCAGTAGGTTGGACATAAATTCAAACAATCATTTGCCTGGTCATCCAGAAAATGCAGATCCAAACTATCAGAGAGAATTGACAATCACAAGGGTGGCAATGGCCTCTGGACGTCCCTGGGTTCAGATGTTTCAAAATGCACTGAGTGGGGAAAAAGAGTGCAAAGGTGTGCCAATGAAACACAGGGAGAGTATGATTGCAACACATCTATAGAAAGGGAAGAAACTGTGGAGAGATTGTCTACTGATAAACTTAAGTTGATCTCAGGAGCAGAAATGGAAACAAAATCACCCGTTTGAGAGTATTCTGTAGAGACAACACCCTCTCTCGTCAGTCAAAATAAATAAGTAAATACATGGAGAGGCGAGGATCTGTTCGGGAGATGGTTTTTGAACAGTGCCATATTAAGACGTCTGTTGTCATAGGAAATTTAATCTCCCTGATATTCATTGGCACTGAGATAGGTAAAATGGTTTAGAAATGACAGAATTTCTCAGTTGCGTCTCGGAAGGTATGCTGGGTCAATAAGAGGGAAGGCGAAATGGAGAACTGTCCATCCAGGATCTCGTACCAGAAAATGAAACGGATCAGGTGACAGGTCTCTTCCTTGGTCAACTATTGGACATTTTCTATCACCTTAAACTGGGACAGGAGCTGATTGTATCGAACGTATTTAGTTGATTCTACTAGGTAGGAACTTGGGGAGCCTAATTTGAAAACAGAAAAACTGTGTAGATAACGTTCAAGTCCAATTTCAATTCAGCAGAGATTTTGAATAAAAACAGTTTCAAAAAATGAGTATTTTTGGCAAATATATCACGAGTTTAAGCAATCCTGTCCCTGGTCATCCTGAAAAGAATAAATTCCAAACTACCACACAGACTTGACAATCATCCGGGAAACGGTACCGCAGCATAAAAGCCAGGACCAGCAGCCTCCGGGACAACTTCATCCACCAGGCCATCACACTAATTAACTCAGCTGATTTGAGTGTATTTCTATGTTACATTTATTGTTCTTTTTATTATAAATTACAAAGTTTGCAAATTGCACCCTGTTGCGGAAACGTAACGCAGATAATTTTACTCCTCATGCATGTGAAGGATGTAAGAAATACAGTCAATTCAATCACAAAGGAAGGAATCAATTCCGGATTTTCGGGATTCCGATTTTTCAAAATGGTCATAGCTGGGTGAAACAGTGTAAAAGTAGTCTCTTTGAAACACAGTAAGAGTGTGATAGTATCACAGCTGTGGAAAGGGGGGGCACTGTGGTGGGACTGCGTGTTACTAGACTGTGAGTAGAACTCAGGATTACGACGGGAACAAACACTCGTTTGAAAATTTTCTCAATAGAGCTCCCATCACCAAAAGGAAAAAAAACACACAGAAACAGTGACAGATCGGGAGATAGAGTTTGGACAGTTGCCATATTAACTCGACTTTTGCCAGTGATAACTTAAACTGCACTAATATTCATTGGTACGCCTTCTGTTTAGAAGGTTTAGATGTGACAGGATTTCTCGGTTATGCCCGGGAAGGACTTCTGCATAATAAGCGGGGCAAGATGTCTGCGAACTATCCTTTCTAGTACTGAAAATCGAAGCGATCAGGTAACAGGTCTCTCTGCGGGTCAGCATTTCAGAACGATAGAACACAGCTATTCGACGTTTCTAATACCTTACACTGGGATAGGAACAGACGGTATAGAATGTATTTTATTGATACTATTCCGTAGGAACCAGATCCGAATTTGGCAATTGATGTGTTCCTTCAAATCCACAAGAGAAATATGGAGATTGTTAAGGGAACACTCGAGGGGTTTCAGTATAGGCTTGTTTCTTTGAAGCGGGGAACGAATGGCTGTATAAAGTAACCCTGTTTGATAAGAGAGAATTACTAGAGTGAACATCCTTACAAAATATTCTAATCCAGGTATGAGTGATTGCGGCCCCATATACGTAGACTTGATACAATTTCGGAAAAAAACGAAAGCAGTCTCTGATAGTCACATGTTGCTACAAATTTATATCAACTAATGAAGCAGACATTTGCAGACAGTAAGAACCAATTGTGAAAGATTTGATTCAACTACCTTTCCAGTACAATCCTAACAACCATACGCCTTGTCTTCCATTGATTTAGGCACGCATTACCACTGTTTCTCTTTGAACTGAACTCACAAATATTCAATACTTGTGCAATATTATACATTTTCAATGCGTTCACAATTTAAATTCTCACAGAGCATGACATATTTTTAAATGTTGAACAGTTAACAAATAATCCGTAATTGGAATCATACAACATTTAAGGAATACTTTCGATTTGAAAGCAAAGGGACGCTGGTAGTTATATATCATATGCAAGTTAATATTCAACATATTGAAATCATGCTGTCCCACACGTTACAAATATACAACGATTTAAACGTGCTCTCACGTCCAATCACTTACCAAAGATGGGATTGTGACTAAATGAACGATTTGTTGTATAGTATCATGTTTAATAACCACTATTATCACCGTTGAAGTAACAGTGTCACAGGGACGTTGGAAGCGAACCAAAGTGCAGGACACCGACACGTAGGTAGTATTGACAGAAGTGGGTTTATTATCAAGGTTATCAATATCAATATCAAAGTTATCAATTATCAATATCAAAGTTGCATGTTGTAATACAGCATGTAATACCATCCCCTCCCTTGTCAGTGACAAGTCCCTTAATCCTAGCTCAAAAGTACAATTCAGTTCGTAACGACACATTGGATTCTTCTAATTGTCGTCGCATTTTCACAATTTATCAGTTGATACCTCGGAGCTCTGAATCACTCTCTTCAAACCTACAAGTTTGCTCCCTGGGCAGGATTCCTGGTTAGCGAGAGTTTGTAAGACAGTGCTTGTGTCCGTTGTGTCTGTGTTTGGCTGGACCGTTCTGTTACAAGGACGTTGGAAACGAACCCAAGTGCTGGACACAGACACGTAGGTAGTATTAACAAAAGTGTGTTTATTAATAGTTGCAAGGAAGGCCGGGGAATAGGTCGAGGGGAGCCAAGGAGTGAGCGAAGCTGAATCGGGGATCGAACCCGGGGTCACGACAGCAAGGCTCGGGAGTTTTTAGGCAGAGTAAGGATGTGGACCAGGGGTGAGCGTGGCCGGGAAAGAACAGAGGGTGGAATGCCCTACTCCTGTTAAACACGGGTGAGAATTAATACAGACAGCCAGTGCGGGAACGGAACTCAGAATATAGAAAACACAATTCGTGACTCGGGGTAGCGGCAAACGACCGGCAATACTCAACCGACACGAAGACGACAAAACCAAACAACGACAGACAATTCGTAGCATGACTCGGAGTAGCGGCAAACGGCCGGCAATCACTTAACTGGACATGAAGAGACAGAATTCCCGAAGCAACCCCAAGCACAGAAGCAACTTAGAATCCACCATTCTCGGCGGACGGAACATACATCGCCGCACTGCCGGAAGTAACGGTCCCAGCCCTGAGCAGATGGAAGCCGGAGTTTTTATTCTGCCGGTTCGGATGAGAATCAGGTGCCTTAATCAACGTGCAAGGTAGAACATAGGAAAAAAGGAATTTAAAGAAAATGAGGAGTCAAGGGACCAGACCGTGACAATCAGATGTGGACATTGTACTTGGACCTTTGCCACACGGACCTTCAATTCGGATCTAAGGTCTTTACCGCCTGAGTAGTGGAGGAAGGCATATTCCTTTAGTGTAATGCCTCCCTTATAATTGGAGGGAGAAGCTTAGGATGATGGAACCTAACGGAGCCTGTTTTGCTTGCATCTTCGGAAACAGCACTATTTCTATCTTTAATATCTGTTTTTCTTCATTTTCCGGGTTCTTTTGAAGATTCTGGCCTGGAGTTAGACGCCATAGGAACATATAACACGATGAAAGAGATAGGTAAGATAGAGGAAGGAAAGTTGTTTCCACTAGTGGGTGAGACTAGAACTTGAGGACATAGCCACACAGTTCGGCGATGTAGATTTTGGAGGGAGATTAGGAAGAACTACTTTTCCCAGAGAGTCGTGAATCTGCGGAATTCTCTGCTCAATGAAGCAGTGCAGGCTACCCCAGAAATATATTCAAGACAAGTTTGGATATATTTTTGCATAGTAGGGGAATTAAGTGTTATGGACAAAAAGACAGGTCGGTGGAGATGACTCCATAATCAGATTGACCAGAATCTCATTAAATGGCGGAGCGGGCTTGCTGGACCAAATAGCCTACCCCTGCTTCTATTTCTTAAGTTCTTCTGTTTTTTTTCTAAGTTTGCCGCTCATCGGTTACATTTGGTTAGCACGTCTAAAGACATCTTGCCTTGGACACGGACTGGAACATCCTCCGAGCCTTGGAGACGGACTGGGCTTAGACACGGAACGACAAACAACCACAGTCCATTCGAGTAGCGGCAAACGGCCTGCCTACTGAGCCTTGGACTCGAGCACGGTAAAATTGAACACAGAGCCGGGACCCGTCCTTGGGAACAGGACGTAGGTCCGGGGCTTACACAGAGTCACGACACCCTCCTTGGGGACAGGACAAAGGGCGCGGAACTCATACACAGTACATAGAGTCACGACCCCCTCCTTGGGGACAGGACAAAGGGCCGGAACTCATGCACTGATACTACACACGGGGACACAAAGAGACTGTTCCAAGCTCAAGCTCTTTTTGCGTGGCAAGGATCCGGTCTTACTCCAGCGGCTAAACTTAGTGGTGATACAGGTGTGGACGCAGACAAGTTGGCAGGTAAGGCTTCAGGCGTGGTTTGCTGAAAGAAGGGGAAGGGAAGGGAACAGTCCAGTTTCAGGGTAACGGCAATGACGGCCTGTCTATCCCAACGGAAGCAAGGTCAGGGACGGACAGATTCAACGGCAGGGGTAACGGCAAAGACGGCCTGACTTACCCGACAGAGGCGAGGACAGGGTACTGACAAGACGAACCCCACAGAGGCGAGGACAGTGTACTGACAAGACGGACGCCACAGAGGCGGAGGACAGGGTACTGACAAGACGGACCCCACAGAGGCGAGGACAGGATACTGACAAGACGGACGCCACAGAGGCGAGGTCAGGGTACTGACAAGACGGACCCCACAGAGGCTGAGGACAGGATCCTGACAAGACGAACCCCACAGAGGCGAGGACAGTGTACTGACAAGACGAACCAGCAGCCTACATTCGAACCCAGAGCCACTTATATTTCTGGCCCCGAAGGACGAGAATCAGGTGCCTATGATTAAGCCCAAATGAAACTAGGGACAGGCGGAAGACCCGGAGTCTGGAGTCCACGGAACGACAGTGTACCGGAAAGTGGTTTTCATGGACTGGACCGTGACAATGCTCTGCAAATACCCAAACGTAACTTCCTAGATTCTTCGATTCTGCCCTTCTTCTTCTGTCCTTGTATTTTCAGCAGAGATCAAATTTTATGGATGTGATTCTGAGAGTTTATAAAGCTGCTATGTGTTATGGCATTTTGATATGTTCGCATACAAACACGGTCCAATGAATTTGTTTTGCTCTGCAGCACCTAGACAGTGCTCTGCTCTCCCGTGATCAGTTCAATTTAACAGTTCACTATGGTTATCCACGCCAGTAATCAATATCATGATCAATATCTCTCAGGTGTTGAGGCACAAACTATGTAGTGCATTTTAAATTGGTCTTTCAGATTCCTGCCCCTCTTTCCTTCCATTGCTAATTTCATTCTGGTCGTCAATGGGGAAGGCGGTGAGAGTAATGGCAATAGCACTCGATTATTTGGTTAAATGCTGGCAGGAGATGTTTTGAACTGGGCTGCCTATCGTCATAACCATGCGGAGCTGCGTCACTACGTCCAGCACAAACGTCCTATTTCAAATCCCCTTCCCTGTATCCCTCTCAATAGAGATGCTGGACCAGCAACTTTTCTATCTGCTTTTGCCACTTAGTTTGATCGCCAGTATTACGTTTCTTTTCCGATAATGACTTCGGCATTCAAATATATTCATAATCAGTAGAGATTTTACTCAATGCTTCCATGTCGGTACAAACGAGTCTGCTTCTTATCACTCACTCCTTTCTTTCACAAGCCTTCTAAAACTGATTCAAATTCATCATTCTCACCAGATACTCTATTATATCATGGTCATAAGACAGTCACAAGATACCTACGGGGTATGTAACAATATGTTCTGATATCCAGTTACAGTGTGACCATTGATTGCAGGGCATCACCACTGATAAGTGGTATTGTGATGAAGAGCATTTTTTTTTTATATAAGGGGATATTGATACGGTTTTATGGTCATGAATCTTGTTTTCGTTGTGTCCATCATGACGTTGGACAAGCAATGAATTTACCAGTATATTTGAAGATGGTTCTGAATAAGCAGTGACATTCTTCGTGTGAGAGTTCGTGGGACCGAATGTGATGAGTAATTACATTGCGGCATTTGTGGAACTGGGACCAGGCAGCGACATATCCATGTTGTCGGTGGTGTGTCAGAATAAACGTTGATAACACCACGTGGTCTCTGATATCCCTATGGTTTGTGATAGTCCTGTTCGTTACAGTAATTGATCGCTCGAAAGGAGGGAAAACAATCCCAATGGTCTCCTCATAGCCCAGAAAGGGAATAAAATTATCGGTCTCATAAATGTAATCCTTCTCAACGTATCTATCTATCTATATATATATATATATTTATGCAGATATCGATCTACTTATATGCGCACATTGGCAATAAACTGAAAAAAAGAAACTTTCTGTGCAAGAGCCATAGTGGCGATTTCTATGGAGACTTCCTCGGCTGCAGCGGTAGCCATGACACCTTATGTTTCTTGTTCTGACTTCGCTCTGCATGAAGCGTTGCTGCACCGCCTTCCTGGGTGTTGGATCTTGTAGTTGATCACATCCGCCGAGTCCGGTAACTGGATTCACATGTTTGGGTAGCAAATTACTAACTCATGGGGGTTCAAGTCTGGCGGCTACCCTCACTTGGTTTAGCCTGTATGTCGTCGTGCTGTACCGGGGTTGCCACTGTCGAAGGCAAACAGTTACCTGGAGCCACCGGTAAGAGCTGGGTGTCAGGAGAGAACTAAAAGTGAATGAGCTGCAGCTGGGTAGAGTACGACAAGCCCGCCACTACAGGGACAAAGAAGACACTGTTTACAACAGTTTAAAATGACGGGTATTGGAGATGTTATTTTGGCATGAAACTTGAGCTGCTAATTAAAGAAATATTAATAATTGGTCTCTTTCATAGCATGTACAATGTGCACTAAATAAGCATCAAATCTGATCGTTGGCAGAACACAATGGCTGTCTGGAGTTTGTAAGCGGGTAAAATGAGCTAAATGTATATGTGTCCCTGAGGGTGGAAGACCCACGTTTCACTGAGCCGTTAATAATTCAATGTTGGTTGTAGTCGATGATATTTAGCGTAATACATGTATACGATATTTATTTGACCATTCCAAACTCCACATTTTCAGGACGACAATGACAGTAACATAGGCAGTGAACATGGACAATCAACTTCAAACAGGTTTATTTTGTCACAGTCGGCGGAGCACATTTACTTCCGACATTAAAGGCAGTAGGTTAGCTCAGGAGGTGAGATGGAGTACAAGTCTTTTTTGTAGGGGAAGACAGTTTGACAGTTTCATTCTTTTCATTCCTTCGTCCCAGTCATTTCGAGTGGTTTGCGTGCTGAAAGTGACAATAACAGCTGATGAAATATATCACAATAAAACACGCTCTACGTATGTTCGTCTAAGAATGTAAAAGAGATCGAGAGTGATATTCCAGGCCTCTTTGTTAATAAAAAGGTAGACGCCCAATCAATATTAGCTGCCGTTTCTGGATCGGTTGCTGAACATTCTTTTCCAGCACACACATGGGCCGTACGGTTTGAAGAACAGAACATCTACTCGTGAATGACTTGACTACTCCAAAATATTTTAAAAATGTTACAACATTAATCAAAGATAGAGCTTCTAATATTATTTAAGGGATAATATATGTTGCTGATCAATAAGATCATGGATAACAAGTGTGTTCTAGATCTTCCATTTGATTTCATATCCTTCAGCAGAGCAGCTTGACCTGCAATTGCTGAAGACGTGTTCAGCTGCAGGAATTTTCTTCTAGAAGTCAGGATGTCATTTGATCTTTCTGTACTCAATGCCGGATCTGATGTCCGATCTCCATTAAGAATAACGATTCCATTACATTCTCCAGGTTTCCTCAAATTATGTCAGTTTTAATCTCGGAAAATAGTCTAATGAACTGGCTAAAAGACCATAAGATACAGGTGCAGAATTAGGCCATTTGGCCCATCGACTCTGCTCTGCCATTGCAGCATGGTGTATCCATTTTTTCTCTCAGCCCCAGTCTCCTGCATTTTCCCCGTATCCAGTTTTGACCTGACCAATCAAGAATCTACCAAACTATGTCTCTAAAATACGTACAGAATTGGCCTTCATACCTTCCTGTTGCAAAGAATTCCCCTTTATCATTCTTTGGCTAAAGGAATTCCTTCTCATCTCCATTCTAAAAGGGCAATCTGATACTCTAACTCTTTGTCTTCTGGTCGTAGACTCGCCCACCATAGGCAATACCATCTCTACATTCACTCCATCAAGGCCTTTCAAAATTCGATAGGGTTCAATGGGATCACCCCTCATTCTTCTGAATTCTGATGAATACAGAACCAGAGCCATCAACAGCTCTTCAAATATTAAACCATTGAATCCTGGAAAAAAAAATATCGTGAACTTCCTTTGAAGCGCTTCCAGTCTCATCACATCCTTTTCAGATAGGTGACCCAATCCTCCTTACGATACGCAACATGAGGCCTCACCAGTGCTTTAAAAACTTTCCTTTCATTTACATTATTGAAATTAGTACTGATATTACATTTGCCTTCCTCACCATAGACACAACTTGAAAATCAATATTTAGGGAATCCTGTAGAAGGAGGCTAACATATGAAAGAGTCCAGGGGAGATTAACAATCGATGGAGAGGCTAACATATGAGGAGCTATTGGCAGATTTAGGTTCGTATTTACTGGAATTTCGAAGAAGCTGTGGGGATATCTTAAAAATCTACCGGATGCTGATAGGGCCAGATAGGGTGGATGTGGGGAGGATTTTGCACTAGGGGGCGTATCTAGAACAAGAGAGCATCTCCTCAATAATGAGGGACGAACCCCTTTAGAACAGAGGGTAAGAGGATTTATTTTTAGCCATAGAGTAAAATCGGCCGGCCACCTGAGGTGCAGGCCAATTACATTTGTATATTTAAGGCCGGAGTTCATCGTTTCCTGATCAGTCTGGGCACCAAATGATACGGGAAGAAGTTAAGATATGGGGTTGAGTGGGATCCTGGATCTGAGACGATGAAATGGCAGAGTAGTCTCGATGGACAAAATGGCTAAATCCTGCTCCTATGTCGTAGGGTATCAACTCAACTTGCAGTAGATTCGGATCTGGTGGTGTATCTGGGACTGCAAACGGGAAAGGGAATTGGGAAAAGGGAAGGGGCTGAGGAGAGATAGTTTTTACTGGTAAGCAGTGGTGGATACCAGGGCTTTGCCGTGGATCGTTTTGGCTAATTTATACGATCACTACATGGTGACTGAGGAAAGAGGCTGTTTGAGGAGGAGAATGAAGTAGGAGGATACCCGGAGATAAGCAAGTCAGACGAGGTACAGAAAAAGTGGTATTGATGTGGTTTCCTGTGTCAAGAGTATAAGCAATCTGTGTAAGTGAAGAGTTTGTGTAGAGATGCAGCTTTCCTGGAGTTGGAGGAAAGAGGACGCACCGACAGGTGGAACCAGCAGTGGGAAGACATAGTTTGCCAATTCGGACGACGAGCTGAATGTACCATAACCTTGTGACTGAATCAGAAACCTTTCTGATGGTACTAGAAATGTCAGACTCAGGGGTGATGTGATCACATGTGTAGAGGACATGGGTTGTGTCTCCATCAGACCCTCAGTGAGATAGTCAAAGTTACATTGTGCAGGGATGAAAGCATTAATCTGGGGTCCTGATGTAATAATTGATTCCGACACAGTGAGGAGGTTAAGTTCCCTGTAAGGAAGGAACACTAATTGAAGACATATAAACTGCATGATTTGCCAGTTGTTTAGCAAAATTTACCAATCTCTATGTTACGTCAACAGAAACACATATTCGTAGTGTTATAAATGGGTGCAGTCTGGTTTATTTCAGATTGAAAACAATGAATTGCGGTGCCACTATTGTAAATTTACTTTGTCTGGAGTGGTGAATCACACAGCACGGAGACAGACCTTTGGCTGGCCAGACCTGTTCGACCATCCACTCACTGTCTACACTGACCCCATTTATCAGTACTTGGTTCATAGCCGACTGTATTTCGGCAGAAAAATGCGCATCCAATTGGTAACTGCTGTGCAGGGACCTGGCGTCATGACCACCTCGGGCAGTGTGTTCCAGATTTTAACTACATTCCGAGTGAAAAATCTCTTCTATGCCCTTCGAGATCTTTCATCGATCATGTTATCGTTACTATTCTATAGATTTGCTAAGTATGTCCGCAGAACAATGAATCTCAGGTTTGTATGTGGTGACATATATGTACTGTCATAATGAAATTTGCTTTGATTGTTGCTACTCGATGAGGGTGGAGAAGATACCGGCGCGACGCAGCGCGCGCGGCTGCTCTGGAGAATGGATCTCCGTTTCGTGTTAAGTAGGGGATCCCTGCACAATCCTGATTCGGTGGAGGCAGACGTGAGAACGTGGAGGATCATCTGCAGAAACTTCTGAAATGCACGCTTCGCTGCCGCTGTTACTCTGCGGTCCGAAATCTCCGGAGGAGAAGGCCACCGAGACCTCGGCTTTGCTTGTTTCGGCGGACGGGACGAGTTCGAAGGCGCTCGGCAGAGGCTGGCTCTAGGGAGGCTTTATCGGAGGGGTTGGACGGCGGCTCGAAGATTTCGGACGGACTCAGAGTCTGCAGTCGTCGAGTGCTTCCGTGGCATTAATTGTTAGTGACTGGAAGTTTATGGCAGGGAGTTTCTCATCGGGACTATTGGAGTCGATCGGGACTTGAGACTTTTTTAAAAAGCGCGGCCATGGTCTGCGTTGATCGAATTACGGTATTGCTTTGCACTACTGTAGCTATATGGTATAATTACATGGTTTTGTCGGTGTCGGTCTTGGTTTGTCCTTTTTTATTTTGTGATATCACTTTGGAGGAACATTGTATCATTTATTATTGCATGCATTTCTAAATGACAATAAACGAGGACTGAGAATCCTCATAATCTAATCTAATCTTGTCATCTAGATCAATAATTTGTTTGAGATTGTACAGGGTACAGTTAGTAAGTTTGCAGCAAGTAAGATCGAACACTTTTTTTGAAACGTAGTAAGTGTAAACACTCTCCTCTGTTTCTCTCTCTCTACCATCGGCGTCCCTTCCCATCACTACCTTCTCTCTTATCCCTCACTGCACCCATTGGGTAAGTGTGAAAGATGATAGATTTTACGGGAACCTGACGGGGAATTCTTCACTCAGAGTTTGGCGGAATGTGGATTGAGCTGCCAGCGGTAGTGATGGATGCCGGTTTGATTTAGGCACAAAGGAGAAATTTGAATAAGAACATGGATAAAAGGTGTGTGCAAGCTATGGTGCAGGTTATTAGAACTAGACAGTAGAAACCAAATAAAACAGTTCGCCATTGGCTAGAAGGCCGACGGGCCTGTTTCACTGCTGGGGTGCTCTGTGCGTCTAATAATATTTTGATTGCCTGCCACCTGCCCTACTTCCCTCATGCAGTGCTTGACCGTTCCTATTCCTATCCTTTTTTGATCGCGACAGATTTACAAAGACCCAAGAGGCATTGCAGATGCTGGAAATCTTGAGTGATACACACAATGGTATGTACATTCGTACACACCGTAGATGTTTCCAGCCGAGATCCTTCATCGGGACTGGACACGCAGCCGGAAGTGGAGAGGACGAGTTACAAACTCGCTTTCCTCTCAACATTGACAAATTCAGTACAGTGCGAAGGGCCCTGACACTCCAGATACATACATGTGCCCATGACTTTTGTATGGTACTGTTTATTTGGGGTAAATAGGCAACTTCATGGTCTTCATGCTTCGCTATAGGGTGTGGGTGTAGAATATACACCGTTAGCCTCAAGGAAGATCAAAATATAGAACCAGAGGAAATGACCGAAGTGTTAAATTAATACATCTCCTCTACAGTTACTCGTGAGATGGAAATAGTTTGTGAGTTCCCTGGAGGGGACTATGTTATCGGAGGCAGATCAATATTAGAATGGATGAAGTGCTGGAGTTCTTCATGAATGGCCCCAGATCTTCGCCATCCTTAACCCAGGATATTATTGCAAAAATGTGCACACAATGTTGCGACCGTGGCAGTGATATTTCCTTATCAAAAAGTAACGAATTGAAATGCCAGGAGCGAGCTAGTGTTGTGCCGTTATATAGGGAAAGTTGAGGGCAGGCATGGAGCTACTGGTAGATGAGATCTCCAACGGTGGAGAGGCAGCTAATGGATGGGATTCAGATGGGCAGAATTTACCTGCAGGGGCAAGTAGTGCCGCCGGTAGGGCGTCGGTTTGACCGAGTGGGCAAAGAAGGGGCAGGTGGAATGAAACGTGTGGAGGCGTGGGGTATACGATCGATTAAAGTTTAGAAAAAATTCCAACTGAGAAGAAAATTCAGAAATGAGAGATGTACATGGACTTAAGAGTATTTAACGGGATTCCTTGAAAGCTAACTTGTGGGTTAATTCGACAGTAACGAAGACAAATGCAATGCTGGCATTCACATCAAGGTAAGTCGAATCTGATGCCGCAGGAGTAGAGTGTACCCCATTGGATGTATTGAAGCAAATGTTTGAAATGTTTTGATTGGTGTGGATATTCTGGTTATGGAATTGAACGCACAACAAAGAAAGGCTGAGGAGCGCGTTGGAGTGTTTACCCCAATTCTCTCCTGTACCTTGTTGGTTTGATAGTCACCCCATGGCATAGAACTATTTGAATTAACATTTGGGCCTTCGCCAAAAGTCTTACTAACTTGCCGATGGACTGTTTCTACAGTTGGTGTTCGTTCAAAGTCTTCTGAACCTCCTATAAAACACCCAGGGAAATGAGGAATATAGGTGTCGACCTCACAATGTCGGGAAGCTACCTTGAAAAATGGACTTCCTGCTGCGGATGCTGAAGGATTTGTTCCCGTGTAGTATCTCTCTCGGGCTCTAAACTAGGTTTATCCTCACCTCTGCCATATTAACTGATGAATGCCAGTTCGGTAGTGTCAAGATGGAAAACACCGCGACCGCCTCTGAAAAGAGCTTAGATATTGTGTTTATTAATTATTTGAATAACTGACGTGAGCGGATATTTTGCTGCACTGAAGAACTGTTCTCTGAACTTGGTCAGTGTCACCCCATAAATAAACGTGTTTGTGCAGCAACTTAATATGATCAGCATGTAGCCGGAATGTTGAAGCATGTATTCCGAATCGTTGTAATTATTTTTTATCCAATCCTGCAATAATGTAATAAAGGAATTCGGCAACATATACTGACCACAGGATGATGAAGCTTCCGGAGATGGTGAGAAGTAAGATCACCGACCTCCTCCTGCTCTCCATCTCCGGGTCAGAGCCGTTCTCCGCCTTGCTCTGACCCCTCAGCCCCTTGCGGACGCGACTTGTCACTAAAATGTGTCTGACTGTCAGAGCGTTGAACAGTTTACACATTAATAATTCTGTCCACTTCATAAAGCCATCTCCTGCTGTGCATGCACCGTAAATGTCACCAGTGATTACACATGTGACGTATTGATTCTGTTCACATCACATAGCCATCTCCTGCTATGCAGGTACTATAAATGCCGTTAATGATTACACATTTATCTGAACATCCTCTACATAGCACCATCCAGAGACAGAGAAGCAGTTTCAGCGACAGGTTACTATCGATGCAATGCTCCTCAGACAGGATGAAGAGGTCAATACTCCCCAATGCCATTAGGCTTTACAATTCAACCGCCAGGACTTAAGAACTTTTTAAAAGCTATTACTAATGCTTTTTGAGATAGTGATTTAGATGCATATCATATTTTTTTACTGAGTTAAGAATTGTATGTTATTAGTTTTGCTACAACAAGTGTATGGGACATTGTAAAAAAAGTTGAATTTCCCCATGGGGATGAATAAAGTATCTATCTATCTATCTATCTATCTATCTATCTATCTATCTATCTATCTATCTATCTATCTATCTATCTATCTATCTATCTATCTATCTATCTATCTATCTATCTATCTATCTATCTATCATTTGAGGTGTTGATTATGCAGTTCGTAATTTGTGCGTTATCAATATTTTATTTGCTACAAGGGAGCGGTCATTGACACATAAAAGTTTAACCAATATATTCTGATATGCAGCGACAGTGTGAATATCGATTGTAGGGCATCGTCATTTTTATAACTTGAACAGTTAGCTCTATGAAAGTGCCAGTTCTTACTCTAAAATCGGCAGAGCACAATAGTTCACTTATAAAGAATGTTTTTTTTTGTGGCAGGTAAAAACAATTATATCTATTGCTGAAGGTGGAAATCGTTTCCTGAAAGGAGAAATGCTGCTTGATAAACCTACTGCAATTCTTTGAGAAATTTACAAGCAGGGTAGACAAAGCAGATGCAGTAGACGTAGTGTACTTGGATCCTCAGAAGGCCTTTGACAAGGTGCTGCACATGAGGCTGCTTAGTAATGTAAGAGCCCATGGAATTATAGGGCAGTTATTTGAGTGTCTGGAGCATTGACTGATTAACAGAAAACAGAGAGTTTGAATAAGCGAAGCTATTCTGGCCTACTGCCAGATACCTGTGGAGTTCCACAGGGGTCAGTGTTGGGACCGTTACATTTTACGATGTATGTCAATGATTTGGACTATGGTGTTAATGGATTTGTTGCTAAATTTGCCGATGATACAAAGATAGCTGGAGGGGATGGTCGTGCTGAGGAAGCACAGACCCCGTAGAGAGACATAGATAGTTTAGGGAAGTGGGCAAAGAAGTGGCAAATGAAATACAATGTTGGAAAGTAAATGGTCATGCACTATGGTGGAAGAAATAAACCAGCACATTATTATTTAGATCAGGAAATAATTCAAAAAGCGGGAATGCAAAGACACTTGGGAGTCCTTGGGCAAGTTACAATAAAGGTTAACCTCCAGGTTGAGTCAGTTGTGAAGAGGGCAAATGCCATGTTGGTATTCATTACCGGAGATATAGAATAGAAGAGCAGGGATGTGATGCTGAGGCTCTATAAGGCACTCTTGAAACCACACTTGGAGTATTGTGTTCAATTTTGGGCACCTCATTTTAGAAAAAAATCACTGACATAGGAAAGGGTTCAGAGAAGATTCACGAGAATGATTCCACGAATGAAAGAGCTAAAGTATGTCGAACGTCTGACAGCTCTTGGGCTGTACTCCCTGGAGTTCCGGAGAATGAGGGGAGAATCTCATAGAAACATTCCGAATGTTAAACCACCTGAACAGATTAGATATAGCAATGTTAATTCCCATTGCAGGGGATTCTAGGACAAGAGGGCACGAATTCAGGAGAGAAGGACGTCATTTTAGAACTGACGTGTGGAGGAATTTATTTAGTGAGAGGGTAGTAAATATGTGGAATTATTTGGAGGCCAAGACATTGGGTGTATTTAATGCAGAGATAGATAGGTTATTGATTAGCCAGGGCATCAAAGGGTATGCGGTGGAAGCAGAGGAGTGGGGTTGACTGGATGAAGTGGACCAGCCCATGACTGAATGGTGGAGCAGACTCAATGGGGCGAATGGCCTGCTGCTGTCTCTGTACCTTGTGGTCTTATGGTTTAATGGGAATCAATCCTCAGAAAAACATCGAGCCCAAACCCGTATCCCGTCCAAAAAAAAAAAGAACACCCCGATCATAAAGCCACCTCGCCCACCGCAGGAAATGGAACAGGAACATTTGCCTCGTGTTCCGAAAGAAACAAACTCTCTCCGCACGAATACTAAAGGAACATAATATCCCACAACTTATTCGGGGGGGGGTGGGGTGAGGTGTGTGTGTGTGTGTGTGTGTGTGTGTGTGTGTGTGTGTGTGTGTGTGTGTGTGTGTGTGTGTGTGTGTGTGTGTGTGTGTGTGTGTGTGTGTGTGTGTGTGTGTGTGTGTGTGGAGAGCGCACTCTGTAACAGTCATTGCTCTGTGACAAAGCACTCTTTTTGTAAGTAAACATACAGATCTGATAGCCAACTGATACTCTGCTGAGGTAATGTCCCAAGACTTTTGATGTAATTATATTCAATCGAGCCAATGTACATCAGACACAATGGTGTTAACTAAATTGTTTGTTCAAGTAACTGTTACTAAGAAACTATCTCTGGAGACCGATCTTCTGTATAAATCATGGATCTTTCGAATGTATCGGCTCAGAGCGTCTGCCAGAGCTGTGAATCCGGAAGCAACAGAAGTCACAGATTCTCCCTGAAATGGTGTATCCAGTCATCACGCGGATACGAGAAGCTTACTATCCTTTTATTTCGACATTTGGAATTCCCGGTAAGCTGCAGTGTCAGTTGTCGTTGTTGGTGAATGAAGTTTAATTCCAATGCTGGGATTGAGATTACAAATACCTGGGGATACGAATGGACAGTAAACTGGACTGTTCAAAGAACACCGACGCTGTCTACAAGAAAGGTCAGAGCCGTCTCTGTTTCCTGAGGAGACTGAGGTCCTGTAATATCTGCCGGACGATGCTGAGGATGTTCTACGAGTCTGTGGTGACCAGTGCTATCACGTTTGCTGTTGTGAGTCGGGGCAGCAGACTGAGGGTAGCAGACACCATCAGAATCAGCAAACTCATTCATAAGGCCAGTGATATTGTCGGGGTGGAACTGGACTCTCTGACGGTGGTGTCTGAAAAGAGGATGCTGTCCAGGTTGCATGCCATCTTTTACAAAGACGTTCATCCACTCCATAAGGTACCGGTTAGGCACAGGAATACATTCAGCCAGAGACTCATTCCACCGAGATGTAACACTGAGCGTCATAGGAAGTCATTCCTAACTGTGGCCATCAAACTTTACAACTCCTCCCTCCGTGTGTTAGACACCCTGTGCCAATAGGCTGATCCTGGACTTATTTTTCCTCTTGGCGTGATTAACTTATTATTATTTAATTATTTATGGTTTTATATTGCTATATTTCTTCTCTATTCTAGATTGGTGCGGCCGTAACGAAACCCAATTTCCCTCGGGATCAATAAAGTCTGTCTGTCTGTTTGTCTGTCTGTCTGTCAGTCTGTTTCTGTCGCTTATTTCCGCTAGCACACTGTTCTGCGTTTCAGGAGTGGAATGGAAACAGTGATATGTGGATTGAAGCATCTGTATCGAAAAATAAACCGCCTCAGAAATAAAACGAATCGACCAGCATTGCGGATTTCAACGGGTTAGACAGAGTTCTTACAGCGGTTTCAGTTCAGTGATCGGATGTCCATGTCTCTGTGCTTTGGGCCTTGAAGAAGCTGCACTGTAGGTGTAAATATTGTGTTTATACAGACTGCGGAGATTATACCAATTCATCGTCTGCACTTGTATGCGAGCAGTTGTCAGAGTTCGGTGTAAGAATCAAACACTTTAGGAGTAAGGAGTTCCATGTTGTAGCATGAAACCTGAGGATGTTTGATAAACGTGCGCTGTATGACTGTGCGTGAAGCCGTTGATGGACAACACAATGAAGAGCTTGCTGAACCAATTAACACAACCGACGTGTTACTTCATGGTTACCAACACTGGGAAATGTATTATTTTATACTGGTAGATGAATTGCTCTGGCCTGCCTTCGTGTGATGGATTCAACGGAGCCGTCATGATGGTCTGTGAGGATGTGACACAGAACGCTCTATCTTTTGGAAACAGTCATGTCAGTAAAGTCAATGAGGTGGCAAACGGTGCATTAGGAAACAAACTCAGGGAAGGCTGAAAACACCATTCCCCAAGCAGCTTGTGTGGAAAGAGTGCTCTCTGAGAGCAGTTCCGGGGAGAAATACTTTAACTGTTTTTCCATGTAATCTGGTTTGTCTGGATGATTGCTTCCAGCATTTCATATTTCCCATCCAGCCGCCGGTGTTACGACAGGAAGTGCCCTGGAAGCTGATGATTCAGTAATGGACAATGATCCTGGATGTATTCCATCCATACGAGACGCGGGAGGAACCGGTAGAAAATGTTCCAAACAGTATTGACACTGAGCAGATAGTAATCCTATGTTAACTTCCAGCTGCTACTTCACATTTCGGAAATCAGTAACGAATCCATATTCAGATCTTACTGAACTTGTTTTACTCTTTAAACTCCTTGTTTGCCTCGCCAGCTCTGCGCACTCTCTCGGCCGCTAACTGCAACAATAATGTTGAAATATTACGGGATCCCCTCACACTGCTGCATTGGCTTCTGCTCAGTATTTTCTCATCTTGCTGTTATCTCTCTCTCTTCCAGCGAACTTGGTGGCGATTGTGATCCTGTCCCAGGGAAGGTGCGGTCTCTCCAAATGCGTTACTCGCTACCTGGTGGGAATGGCCGCGGCCGATCTCCTGGTCGTTATCTCGGATCCGCTGCTGAGGTGGACTGCTGATATTTATTTTCCCGGATCATTCCTGTCCATCACTCCTGTCTGCAGACTTGGCAGATGGCTGATTTTTGCCAGCACTGCGACCTCTGTCTGGCTGACTGTCGCTTTCACCGTCGATCGATTTGTGGCTATTTGCTGTGAGAAGCTGAAAACAAATTATTGCACCGAGAGAACGGCGGCTGTGGTTATCGGGACAGTGAGTGTGCTGGCCTGTTTGGAGTGTGCACCGTGGAGCTTCATATATGAGCCTCTGGTAATAATTGATGGTGTTCCCTGGTACTGTGTTCATACCGCGAGCTACAAAACCTCTCCTTCATGGGCTGCATTTGTGATATTTCACCGCGTTTCAACCCCCTGTATCGCATTTTTTCTCATTTTGCTGTTCAATATTCAGACTGTCCGGCGGATTCTAGCGGCCAGTCGAGCCCGCAGGGGGATCCGGGGACAAAAGTGTGGAGCGAATGACAAGGACCGAGAGATGGAGAACCGACGCAAATCCATCGTTTTGCTCTTCAGCATAACCGGTAGTTTTATATTGTTGTGGATAACTCAGGTGGTATTTTATATCTATAGACAGATTTCAATGAGTTTTGTTTATTCTGTCACGGATCCCCTTTACATCACAGAATATACATCGGGAATGCTGCAAGTTCTTAGTTCTTGCACCAACACGTGTATTTATGCCCTAACCCAGAGCAAGTTCCGAGAGGAACTCAAAAACGCAGTGATTTGCCCTCTGAATCGAATTTTGAAACCCATGAAACGTGATAAATAATTGTTTTAAAGGATTAAAATTCAGCTTCATCTGTGCTCCCATTCTGTATACCTGCTTCTGGATGAATGTAAACAATGTGATAAACAGATTTACGAAACAAGCACGAGAAACTCTGCAGAAGTTCGAAATACAAAATAGCAGACACGAACCAGAGTCCTATTGAAGTGCCTCGGCCCGAAACAATTTTCCATGGATGATGCCTGCCCTGCTGAATTTTCCAGCATTCTTTTGTATATTGCCTGAAAATTACAACATCGCTGTTTCCAGCTGATCTCGACAGCATCACTGGCTTCATCAGCACAGGGAAATCCCCTTTGAAATTGCATTTTCCCCGCGATTAAGTTGAAGGTAGAGGTTCAAGTATTACCCTTACTTCTCGGTTCTGATAAAACTGCTTGATCTTGAGTATAATTTGGTCTGAAGCAGTCACACCTGCTCCTGCATAACCCGTTTTCCCTTTATTTCTCTTTATCTCCTTGTTCTCTATCAGCTGTCTCCTTCTGAACTTGCAATAACAAATTTTCACTGTTGTACAAATGATGACAAATAACCATAGCGAGTGGGTGGTGGGGAGTGAGTGAGAGAGAGAGAGTGAGGGAGAGAGAGACACACACACACACAGAGGTGGAGGGAGAGAGAGAGATGTGAACAAAGCAAGGACAAACCCAAGAAAACAAAATGGGAGCATACATGATATAAACCTGGTCCATAGCAAACCGATCAAAGTGATATTCTGCCGTGCCAACACGGAGTCGACCCTGGACATGAAAGCAGCGAATAATCCATGAAAAGAACAGTGTGAGGTATTGTAAATCAGAAGCTTTGACATGATAATTTATTGAACAATGGCTCAGATAATTTGGAATTTATGCAAGCCGATTGCCGAAGAGTTACTCAAAACCAACATTTACGGACAGATTATTGATTGTATGCGTTGATGTTGACGAGATAAGTAGACAACTGTATTCTAATTTAGAGGGTGGAGCAGTGGACGCTGTTTAAGTAGAATTGAGTCAGGCGTTCGTCCTAAAAAATATGGTCAAGCAGCAAGATAGGAGGCCTGGAATTGATGGAAACTTGGCTTACTGAATTTGGAATTGTCTTGCACAGAGAATAAGGAACTAACACTAAATGGGGGTTTCCAGGCTGTTCTGTAACCATGCTCTTTCTGATTTTTCTAAACGACCTGAAAGAGGAACTGGATATGTGAAAACTGTACGGAAGGGAATTCTATCACAGGGAGGTTTGCGGGAGTTGCGTTGGGTGAAGCTTAAACTGTGGCATACAGGGGAGGGCGGTGTGCGGGAAACTATTGCTACAATTCAGCAAGTAGCATCGAGCAGAAGGCAGAGACGCGGACGGGGAATGCCAAAATGAAGTCGAAGTGCGTCCGCACGTTAATGAGCACGGTAGTCACGTGGGCCAGAAGTGTGTTTATTTCACTGCAGGGTGGATAACAGTTAAGACAGATACATTTAGAGCCATTACAGATAAACGGTACAAAGAAAGGCAGGACTGGTGGCTAATCATTGCTGGGTTGAAATGATTGCGATGATTCGGACAGTTCACAGTGAAGTATAGCAGTTTGGCCAGCTCCCCTGCTGATCAGGCTACGACACAGGGGCAAGGTCATCCCATAGGCTCAGCCAGGATGCCTAGGTGCGTAGAGCTTAATAATAAGACAGATGAAGTCGCTGTTATGGGATTATACTAGTATTCCTCCCAATATCCAGAAAGAGAGAGAAACCGGCATGTCAGAAGTTTATGGGCTGATGTAAGAATAATTTAGTGGGTGAATAATCTACAGTGAATGACTAGGAATCCCCTTCTACTGAAGCCTGGATGGGGCTTTAATTGTTCCTGAAACAGTACGTAGATGGATCACACGGGAGGGAGAGACACTTGACCTAGTATTGGGAAAGAAGCTTAGCGACTTGATTTGAGTTTCGTCAGGAATTCTGGAGATTTTCAAACGGTTATTGATAAGGAAAAGACTAGAAGTCCAGTCGGATAAATGGAAATTTGGGGAAGAGTAATTACAGCAGAATTGGGTAGGAATCACAGATTCCTGTGTACCGGTGTTATGTCTGACATGTGAGAGTCACTTACCGTCAAGTTGTTCAGACTCCAGGACTTGCCCGTTGCTTTGAAGTAATTAGAGAATGATGGGTTATTCAGGAAATTGGGATGATATGGTATTTATTTCAACAAGTAAGCCGAGTCATATGTCAGCTTTGCAAGCTGAAAATATATAAGTTTTTGTAGGAGCATATAGGAACCCAGAAACAAGTCACACTGTGAATCAGGAGAGTGGGCAGTCAGCAGGAAATGTCACAGAGAGTGGTGTGTACGTGAAATGCACTGCCGACGGCGGTGGTGGAAGCGGATACAATAGCGCCTTTTAAGAACCTATTCGATAGTACGTCGAGTTTGGGAAAATAGAGGGCCGTACGCTAGGGAAATTCTAGGCCGGCTGTAAATCAAGTTACATGGTTTGTACAACATTGTGGGCCGACAGGTTCCGTAATCTGCCGTAATTTCTATGTTCTATGTCCACCCTGAAGAGAATTGAGTCCCTACGTATTTTATGTATACACTGAAAACAACAGTATACACAGGGTCACTCAAGAACAAAGAAGTGAGTCTATTCCTGCTGCCAGAGTTAGCACGAGATGTACAAAATAATTCATTTGCATTCATTGGAGTTCACTGAGGAGAATGACATGGAGGAAAGCGAGATCACGGAGGTGATATGGTGATACTTTCAGACGTACAGATACTGAGGGGGAGATGGTGTTGTGCACTAAGGTGTACAGATACTTTGGGGGATTCAGTCCACTGGGGACACAGGCCATATTCAGGGAAACATGCAGTATAAATTGTCATGATGGTCAGCACACAGACAGTGCGTAGAGGGGGCAGTTCCTGTGCTGTACTGTTCACCATTTATTGGTCAGTGAATTGAGGCCCAGTTGGCAAAGGATCAACGGGGCCTATTAATGTGGTTCTCGACTGGGACACACTGCGTGCAGGGTTGGGGGAACAAACAATCAAAATGCTGAAAGAGGAACTGGGCACGTTATTTAGGAAAATTAACCTGTCCAGCTGTCGGAAGACAGTGGGGAACGGGACTGTAGGAATGTTGTGATTCCGTGGCTACTAATGACATCAATCACTTAGTCCGATATCCAGGAGAACTCTAATCTATCTGGTCTAATCTATCTAATCTATCTATCTAATCTATTCCAAGCACACCCAGCTGCCAGAGGATGCACCAGCCAGTAAGTGCACAGACCAGTACAAGTCTCCAATACAAGTGTAGATTTGTTTTCAAAATATGACACTGAATACCTATATCTGGACAATCCCAGTTTTGCACTGTAACTGTGATAAGAAAAACACCATCAGCATTGTGTTCTAGTGGGACACGCCTTTGCAACACCGTGCACGGTATGGGAAGGATACACAACTCTAAAAGAGTTGGCACCAGACCGAAGACAGACATCTCTTCAATAGTCGGCACCGTTCTGTAAGGCCATTAATCTTTACAACAGCTGGCCCCGCACTGCAGGGTAGACATGTTTACAACAAATGGCAACGTACTGTAAGGATAGAGATCTTTACGACAGCGCATCGTACTATAAGAGTAGAGACCTTTACTACAACTAGCACCATGTACCAAGAACAGAGACCTCGGCAAGAGCTAGCACTGGACTGTAAGGGCGGAGATCTTTGTAACTGTTGTCAGAATGTTCTGAGGAGACAATCATTTACAACAAGTAGACAGCAAAAGCCCTGCACAGCCGCGGATAAGGTGGATGTGCAGAGGATGTTTCTGGTGGTGATGTGTCCAGAACTAAAGGGGACAGCCTCAGAATTGAGGGGCGAACTTTTACAAGGGACGTAAGGAAGATTTTCTCTTTAACCAGAGAGTCGAGAATGTGAGAAACAGGTGTAGAGGCCAAGTCCGTAGGTGAATTTAAGGCACTGTAATATTGTCCCTGATTAGAAGTACTACTCCATGTTCTTTTACCACCACCTCTGCGCTTTCTAAACTTATGAAAACCTTTTATTAGCGCTCTGACGGAGATCTTTCGGAGATCTTTCAGATGTCATTAGAAACGGGGATTGTGCCGGAGGATTGGCGTATTGCTCATGTGGTTCCATTGTTTAAAAAGGGTTCTAGAAGTAAGCCTGGCAATTATAGACCTGTCAGTTTGACATCAGTGGTGGGTAAATTAATGGAAAGTATTCTCAGAGATAGTATTTATAATTATTTGGATAGACAGGATCTGATTAGGAGCAGCCAGCATGGATTTGTGCATGGAAGGTCATGTTTGACAAACCTTATTGAATTTTTTGAAGAAGTTACGAGGAATGTTGACGAGGGTAAGGCAGTGGATGTAGTCTATATGGACTTCAGCAAGGCCTTTGACAAAGTTCCACATGGAAGGTTAGTTAAGAAGGTTCAGTCGTTAGGTATTAATGCTGGAGTAATAAAATGTATTCACAGTGGCTAGATGGGAGATGCCAGAGAGTAGTGGTGGATAATTGTTTATCGGGATGGAGGCCGGTGACTAGCGGGGTGCCTCAGGGATCTGTTTTGGGCCCAATGTTGTTTGTAATATACATAAATGATCTGGATGATGGGGTGGTAAATTGGATGAGTAGATATGCCGATTATACTAAGGTAGGAGGTGTTGAGGATAATGAGGTAGGTTTTCAAAGCTTAAAGGGAGATTTATGCCGGTTAGAAGAATGGGCTGAACGTTGGCAGATGGAGTTTAATGCTGAGAAGTGTGAGGTTCTACATTTTGGCAGGAATAATCCAAATAGAACATACAGGGTAAATGGTAGGGCATTGAGGAATGCAGTGGAACAGAGAGCTCTAGGAATAACAGTGCATAGTTCCCTGAAGGTGGAGTCTCATGTAGATAGGGTGGTGAAGAAGGCGTTTGGAATGCTGGCCTTTATAAATCAGAGCATTGAGTACAGAAGTTGGGATGTAATGTTAAAATTGTACAAGACATTGGTAAGGCCAAATTTGGAATATTGTGTACAGTTCTGGTCACCGAATTATAGGAAAGATATCAATAAATTAGAGAGAGTGCAGAGACGATTTACTAGGATGTTACCTGGGTTTCAGCACTTAAGTTACAGAGAAAGGTTGAACAAGTTAGGTCTCTATTCATTGGAGCGTAGAAGGTTGAGGGGGGATTTGATCGAGGTATTTAAAATGTTGAGAGGGATAGATAGAGTTGACGTGAATAGGCTGTTTCCATTGAGAGTAGGGGAGATTCAAACGAGAGGACATGATTTGAGAGTTAGGGGGCAAAAGTTTAAGGGAAACACGAGGGGTTATTTCTTTACTCAGAGTGTGATAGCTGTGTGGAATGAGCTTCCTGTAGAAGTAGTAGAGGCCAGTTCAGTTGTGTCATTTAAGGTAAAATTGGATAGGTATATGGACAGGAAAGGAGTGGAGGTTTATGGGCTGAGTGCGGGTAGGTGGGACTAGGTGCGATTAAGAGTTCTGCACGGGCTAGGAGGGCCGGAATGGCCTGTTTCCGTGCTGTGATTGTTATATGGTCATATGGTTTTATAGTCATCATCCATTCTAGTCCCGCTCTCAGTCTGGGCTCTGTAAAGTACTCGTCGCATTGAAAGGCACATTTCAAACCATCAAATGTCTTAATTGAATTTTGCCTCCGCCTTTCTTCATTTTTTGATCTGGTGCTCTCGTTCCTACCCCATGGGAAAATTAGTTTAAACCCTCGACAAACACTATCTAACCTTCCGGCCAGGGTATTAGTTCCCCGGACAAACAAGCTGGATGAACTCAGCAGGTCGGGCAGTATCCGCTGAAGCGAGCAGTTACCGTTTCGGGCCGATACCCTTCGTCAGGACTGAAGAGGGAGGGGGAAGGGGCCCTATAAAGAGGGTGGGGGGGGGGGCAGGAGAAGGCTAGTAGGTGCCTGGTAAAAAAATCTAATCAGAGGAAAGATCAAGGGGTGGGGGAAGGGAAGCCGGGAGGGGATAGGCTGAAGAGGTGAAGAAGGAATCTAACGGGAAAGCACTATGGATAGTAGAAGAAGGCAGAGACATGATAGGCAGCTAGAAGAGGAGGCAGAGTGGAAGTGGGATGGGGCAAGGGAAAGGGGGGGAATTAACGGAAGTTGGAGAATTCGATGTTCATAACAAGGGGCTGGAGGCTACCCAGACGGTAGATGAGGTGTTGCTCCTCCAACCTGAGTTTGGCCTCATCATGGCAGTAGAGGAGGCCATGTATGGATACATTCGATTGGGAATGTGAAGCAGAGTTGAAGTTGAAGTAGGTGGCAACCGGGGGAAGCAGTCCCCCAATTACGTCGGGTCTCGCCGATGTAGAGGAGGTCGCACCAGGAGCACCGGATGCAATAGATGACCCCAGCAGACTCACAAGTAAAGTGTTGTCTCAGCTGAAAGGACTGTTTGGGGCCCTGAATGTTGGTAAGAGAGATGGTGTACGGACAGGCGCAGCACTTACACTTGCAGGGATAAGAACCTGCTGAGTTCATCCAGTGTATTTGTACGTGTTGACTTGACCACAGCATCTGCAGTGAACTTTGTGTTTACCATCTGTTCCTCTCCAGTTCCGATGCAATCCGTCCTTCTTGTACGGATCACCCATTCCCCGGAAAAACATTCCAATGGCCCAAGGAGCTGAAACCCTGCAGCCTGCACCATCATCCCTCAGACACTCATTCATACCATTCCTAATTGCGCCAGCTCGATTCAGCAGAAGTAATCCGGAGATAAGTACGTTGGAGGTCATTCTGTTCAGTCACATTCCCAACTCTATATACTCACTGCGTGAAGCTCTTCCTCATTTTGCCTGTGCCATTCATGCCAACACACTTCACAAGCTCTAACTGTTCAGCCTTCATCTTGAAAATATCCTTGAGCCACTCCGATACATCCTGGAACCTTGCGTCCCGGAAACAGCACACCAACCTTGTGTATTTGCTGTCAGAGAGTCTCCTGGCTGTCCCCCTAACTATCGAGTCGCCTATCACTACAATATTGCCTGACTTTACCCTTATATACAGCGCCTCAGAGCCGGCTCCATTGCTACGGCTGCTGTTTTGCCCTGATGGGTCATCAACCCCACCCTGTTGTATCCAAATCGGTATACTTGTTGCTGCAGGGATTAGCAATAGGAATACTGCCAATAATTTTTAGTAATATTTTGAAATTAAATACATTCGTATAGTTTGGTACAGATAAACACATCGATAGTGTCATTGCACTCGGGCTGTTGTCTGAGAATCTGGATTAAAATCTGCTGTGCTCTGACTCCGGAGGACTCGGACAGCAGGTCACAGTCAAATTCTGGATACTAGGAGTAAAAAGTGACTACACTGTCTTCCTTCCATTGACCCGACGCGAGCTGGATGGCACGTTCATTGGCAACTGGATAACGTCCCTTGTGTGCATAGGTGATAGAAGGAGGAAAGTGGCGATGGGTGATAGGGAAATTACCGTTTTCAGTGTCAGAGCCATATCGGCGGAAGTTATGGCCTTCTGAGTCTGAGTCCTTGTTCATGGTCAGAATATATCGTTTGTTCTTGGCTGTGGAGCAGCAAGAGCCGGAGCCAGTTTCCAGGAACAACTCTCACCAGTTCCGGGACCAGGTGAATCGCTCCGCTGTGGCTGGGTGGGACTGTTGTACTGGGAATGCGATTTCACTCACAGTGGGTTGTTCTGCCATTCCACCCCGTGTGTCGAAAGGAGCTTTCCCTGGAACGAAAATCATACGTCATTTCTGGTCAATCCTGTAGGAATAGTAAGTTTGTTGTGTAGAGTTCTGTGGGATTATGTTACATGGGAAAGATATGTTTAGATCACCCACACTGCATGTACAACTTACAACAACTCGCTGCTTTTCTGATCGCAGGGTCCTTTTATCTACCGTCACGGGAGCTCGCAGCTTCTGCCTACTCGCAATGCACTGTGACAAAATTCAGCCATCTTGCAAACACCGTCTATACAGGGCAATGGGCTGAGACTGAATTACATTCTCCTCAAATGGTGAGCATTCCGAAATAATATTCTGATAGGATATGAATTAATATCCGAGTATTATTCGCCCTGTGAGAAATTGTTTTTTCTTGGAGGGGAGGGGGGGTATGGTTGATGTTTGAAATTTAAAAAGTCATGAAGGGTACAGAGGAGATTTGCCAGGATGCTGCCTGGTTTAGAGAATATGGATTATGATCAGAGATTAAGGGACCTAGGGTTTTTCTCTTTGCAGAGATTGAGGATGAGAGGAGACATGATAGAGGTGTACAAGATATTAAGAGGAATAGACAGAGCGGACATCAGCGCCTCTTCCTCAGAGCACCACTGCTCAGTACAAGAGGACATGGCTTTAAGGTAAGGGGTGGCAAGTAAAAGGGGGATATTAGAGGAAGGTCTTTTACTCAGAGAGTGGTTGATGCGTGGAATGCACTGCCTGGGTTAGTGGTGGTGGCAGATACACTAATGAAGTTTAAGAGACTACTAGACAGGTATATGGAGGAATTTAAGGTGGGGGTTATATGGGAGGCAGGGTTTGAGGGTCAGCACAACATTGTGGGCCGAAGGGCCTGTAATGTGCTACACTACTCTATGTTCTATGTTCTGTAAGATAACAGATAGATGTAAAACGAGAAACTTTCCCCATTAAATCTGGAGTGTATATGACAATGCACAAGTGAGGCAATGCAGACAAAATGTCTACGTAAGGCCAGGAGATCCATATCAAATGGTGCAATGTGAAGTACAATGGTGGACCTGAGGGATCCCGGAAAGCACATGGACAGATCGCTGAAGGTAAGGGCGCAGTTTTGTGGGAAATTTAGCAGCCTAATTGAGATCTGATTCTGTTGACTGACGGTAGTGAATGCCAGAGCAGGTAGCTCTGCTGGATCTATAGAAACACTTGCCTGCATAAACATGAAGCGTTGTGCGCAGCCCGGCCATTACGCCAAAGGGAAATACAGACACAGTAACATTAAGATCAGGAGGATGTGATGTGCAAAGGCACTTCTGCCTTCAATGCCAGGCATGGATTCATAAGAATCCAAACTCCATATCCCGATGTACCTTCTGGAAACGTTTAGTCATTTATTTGTCAAATATCTGCGAACGGCTGTCTCAAAATACTCAAATCTACGCTCTCATCACCATTTCCGGGGAAAAAGTAGCAAAGATACAGGAGTGAATACGACATCACCCTGAAAACACATATACGGGGCTTAATTACAACATTTATTATAGAATTAGTATTATATGATGTACTGTTGGCTTCACAATCTGCCTACTTTTGATGTTACACCTTATCATCTACCTTTCTCTACAGCGGTTCTACTTCACTCTGCATTCCGTTATTGTTTCAACTACTACGACCACAGTTACGTCATTGAATAGTACAGAACCGTTGCGAATCTTTTTTCAGTGACTCCCAGCACATGTCCCGAGATCAACTAAAGTTAATGCAATAGCGTATATTAATAATTAGGAGTGAACATTGAGATTGTCGGCCCGTAGTCCTATTTCCGCCTGAATGACTTTTGCAGCATTATTCCAACATAACTACTATCGTCCAGCTGTCAGTGTGTATAATGAATTTGGAGGTGTCAGCTGGAGGTAGCTTGATATAGTTGTGCAAAATGTAGTTTGAATAAAAAAATGCAGCTAATTGTACATGATGATCTAATGTCAGATTTGTGGGACAAAAAGAAAAAGAAAAAGTATGATCCCGTCATTTTCACGCTATATCAGAGACGGAGGTACAATATGAAATCCACACTGTTACACTGTAGAGGAGACAGAGAGATACAGAATGAAACTGACACTCTCACACTGTAGATCAGACAGAGAGATGCGGATTGAAACTGACACTCTCACACTGTAGAAGAGACAGAGAGATGCGGATTGAAACTGACACTCTCACACTGTAGAGGAGACAGAGAGATACAGAATGAAATCCGCACTCTCACACTCCAGCAGGAACCAGCAGGAACAGAACGAACCCTACACTGTCCCAGAGACTGACACGTACAGAATGAACACCGCACTCTCAAACTGTAAAAGATACTGACAGATAGGGAATGAGCCCCACACTCACACACAATGCAGCACTCTCACATGGTACAGGAGACCGACAGGGACTGAATGAACCCGACATTCATCTATTGCATCAGAGACTAGGACATACAGCAGCGACATCAGACATCTACTCATCTGCCTCTGGTTGTCTGTCTGCCTACATGTCTATCTATCTGTCTGCCTGACCCTCTCGCTCTCTCTCGTTCGCTCTCATATCTGACATTGCACGGATGCTTCTCTTTCTCTCGTTCGCTTCCAGATATCCTGCATCTACTCTAGACAGAGTACTATTTTTTATTATTATTTAACGTGTCTCCCAATTCCTTTGCAGATTGAAATATTTCTTCTCAAGATCTGTTTGACCTCTAGATGATTTGAGATGTTCATAAAAGTCTACAAATTCAGCACCATACAAAATATTGTAGGAGTTCAGTAAAGATTTTCCAGCACTTGGTTTGTCCTGCATTGAACTTCCAGATTCCGCAGATATTCCTCGTTTTTGTACATCACCATTAGGATCATTTGATAATTGCCATCCCGACACTGTTCTGTCTGTTGCATCTCTGTTCCTATTGTGCTACTCTTACTCTCTCACTGTGTGTGTGTGTGTGTGTGTGTGTGAGAGAGAGAGAGAGAGAGAGAGAGAGAGAGAGAGAGAGAGGGACTGCCTGACAGGAATTGCAGGACAGTACAAAATGGAAACCGTAGGAACAGAAGCTAAGGGTCTGTCGGTGTCGGTGAACTCCGGTTACAGATGAATAATCAACAAAAAAACGTGAAATCTGTAAATGTGTTGGCTCCTTGACGAAGCTCAGCTTGTCATTGGAGTTCCTGCAATATTTACACCTGCTGAGTCACTGCTGAGGTGTGCCCAATAATTTAATGTATTTGTCTTCAATCGGACAGTGCTTACATCTGGTCAGTATTTAATTAAATCGGACTGAATTAAGTGTTTGTTCATGTGACTGAAAACAAAAACGTTAGTCAAGGGTACAAACGTGTCTCTGGAGACTGATCCTCTGTATAAATATGGACGCTGTATAAGCATCAGCTCAGAGTGTCTGCCGGATCTGTGAATCCAGGAGTAACAGGTGTCACAGCCTCTCACTGAAATGGTGTATCCAGTCATCTGGCGGATACGAGAAGTTTACTACCCTTTGATTTCAGCCTTTGGAATTGCCGGTAAGACATAGTGTCAGCGGCCGTTGGTGGTAAATGAAGTTTAATTCCAATGTTGAGATTGTTTCTGTCGCTAGTTTCCACTGTCAGATGTTGTGTCCTAGGTATCTCGCATTTCCACAATGGAATGGAAACAGGGACTGTTGATTCCGGATTCCGGATATAAAATCAAGCCACTGCGGGAATTTAGCGATTCCGCCAATACCTCTGGTATTCAGCAGACCAGGCAGCGTCCTTCCTGCCATTTATGTTTAATAATATGTTGTCTGGATCGCTGTGCTGTTGGTCCTGTCGCAGCTGCACTGGTTTGGCAAATACAACCATAGAACCATATAACAATTACAGCACGGAAACAGGCCATCTCGACTCTTCTAGTTCGTGCCGAATGCTTACTCTCACCTTGTCCCACCTACCTGCAGTCAGCCCATAACCCTCCATTCCTTTCTTGTACATATAGCTATCCATTTATTTTAATGACAACATCGAACCTGCCTCTACCACATCTACTGGAATTTCGTTCCACGCAGCTACCACTCTCTAAGTCGTTCCCCCTCGTGTTACCCCTAAACTTTTGCCCCTCAACTCTCAACTCATATCCTCTTGATGAATCTCCCCTACCCTCAATGGAAAAAGCCTGTTCACGTCAACTCTATCAGTCCCCCTCATAATTTAAATACCTCTATCAAGTCCCCCATCAACATTCTACGCTCCAAAGAATAAAGACCTAACTTGTTCAACCTTTAGTGAATTGATGCAGCCGACGGAGATTATACCATTTGGTTGTCTGCACTTGGATAATAGATGTTGTCTCTGTTAGTTGTAATAATCAAACCATCGACTGGTAGTAACGTTTTGGCAACGGCGGGGAGTTCGATGTTGTATCATGAAACGTGTGGATTTTTAATAAACGTGTGTGCTGTGAGTGAATGTGAAGCAGTTGCTGTACAACGCAATGAAGTTTTTGTTAATGAGGTACCCCACGCAAGTCTTATTGAGAAAGTAAGGAGGCATGGGATCCAAGGGAACATTGCTTTGTGGATCCAGAACTGGCTTGCCCACTGAAGATAACGAGTGGTTATTACCAGGTCATATTCTGCATGGAGGTCGTTGACCAGTGGTGTGCCTCAGGGATCTGTTCTGGGACCCTTAATCTTTGTGATTTTTTATAAATGACCTGAATGAGGAAGTGGCGGATGGGTTGGTAAATATGCAGATGACACAAGTTTGGAGGCGTTGTGGATAGTGTGGAGACCTGTCAGAGGTTACAGCAGAACATTGATAAAATGCAAAACTGACCTGAGAAGGAGCAAATGCAGTTCAACCCAGATAGGGTAAGGTAGTTCATTTTGGTAGGTCAAATATGGTGGCAGAATACAGCATTAATTGTAAGACTTTTGGCAGTGTTGAGGATCAGAGGGATCTTGGGGTCCGAGTCCAAAGGACACTCAGAGCTGCTGAGCAGGTTGACTCTGCGGTTGAGAAGGCAAATAGTGTATTGGTCCATCAGACGTGGTAATGAGATAAAGAGCGCAGTTTAATGTTGTAGCTATATTGGACACTGGTCAGACCCCACCCGGAGTACTGTGCTCTGTTCTGGTCACCTCACTACAGGAAGCACATGGAAACAATAGCAAGTGTGCAGAGGAGATTTACAAGTACGTTGCCTGGATTGGGGATCATGCATTATGAGAAAAGGTTGAGTGAACTCGGCCTTTTCTCCTTGTAGCGACGAAGGATGAGAGGTGACCTGATAGAGGTGTTTAAGGTGATTACAGGCATTGATTGTGTGGATAGTCAGAGGGTTTTTCCCTGGGCTGAATGGTTGGAAGCAGAGGGCATCGTTGGAAAGTGCTTTGAAGGAGTTACAGATGAAATGTCAGGGGTAAATTGTGTGGTTTTTTTAACGCAGAAAGTGGTGGTGCGTGGAATGGGCCGCCAGCGGAGGTGGTGGAGGCGGAAACGATAGGCTCTTTTAAGAGACTCCTGGATAAGTCCATGGAGCTTAGAAAAATATAGGGCTATGGGTAAGCCGAGGTAATGTCGAAGTTATGGACATGTTCGGCACAGCTTTAAGACCGAAGTGCCTGTATTGTTCTGTAGATTTTCTATGTTTCTATGTTTCCATATTTGTCGTTTCATGGTTATGAATACGGTGAAATGTATTCTATTATGTCTACATCTGACACTGTTACATACACGGGACTGCGGCACCGAGCTCGCTGCTGGACGGAGAATTCCTCTGGTGTTGGATTCTGTGAGATGCGTCATGTCCGTCTGTGCGGCTGGGTCCGAATGCGCTGTCTCTGCTCGAATCAGTCAATGTTCGGTGTGAGGTGGCAAAGAGGAAACACACACGGGAAGTTCTAGAGGCACTGCCATCCCCCCCCCCCCCACCCCAGGCAGCTCGTATGGAAAGAAAAACCAGTTAACACTCGTGCTAGGGTTCTATCTGAGAACAGTTCTGAGAAAAGACTCTGTTTTTTTCCACACATTCTGTTTTGACTGGATGACTGTTCCCAGCATTTCCTGATTGTTGTTCCTTCCTTCGGCTGTTTTGACGCTTACAGGGAGCATCAAGGATACTGAGGATTGTCAGATAGAAAAATCTCACCATCAGCGTCGAATTTATTGATTTCATACACACGAGATGCGGAATGTGCCGACATAAAATGTTCATTTAGTGTTGAATCTGAGGAGGTAGTTTCCCAGTTTTTGCTTTCCCTGCCACTTCACATTTCATCAGTAAGAAATCTGGAATCAGATTGTACTGATTTTATTTTACTGATAAACTTCGTGTCTCCGCCCGCTCTGCATTCTGTCTCGATCCACTCACCGCTAAATGCAACAATAAAATGGAAATATTACACGATCCAGTCCAATCGCTTCATTGCCTTCTGCTCAGTATTTTCTAAACTTGTTGTTCCCCGTCTCTCTTCCAACGAACTTGGTGGCGATTCTGATCCTGTCCCGTGAAAAGTGCGGTCTCTCGAAACGTGTCACTCGCGACATGGTGGGAATGACAGCGCCCGATCTCCTGGTCGTTATCTCGAATTTGCTGCTGAAGTGGACTGCTGGGATTTACTTTCCCAGATTATGCCTGCGTATCAGTGCTGTGTGTATAATCAGCTTATGGTTAATTTTTGAGAGCACAGCGACCTCCATCTGGCTGACTGTCGCTTTCACCTTCGATCGATTTGTGGCTATTTGCTATGAGAAGCTGAACAAAAAATATTGCACCGAGAGAACGGCGGTTGTGGTTGTAGGGACAGTGAGTGTGCTGGCCTGTTTGGAGAGTGTCTCCGGGGCTTTATATACGAGCACATAGAAATTATTGACCGTGTTCACTGGTATTGTGTTGCTACAGCGAGTTACAGAAACTCCCCCTCATGGGCGGCATTTACACTGTTTCACCGCATTTTAACCCCTTGTGTCCCATTCCTTCTGAATTTGCTGTTCAATGTTCAGACTGTCAGGCGGATTCTAGCGGCCAGACGAGTTTGCAGGGGGCTCCGGGGACAAACGAGTAGAGATATTAACAGGGACCGGGAGATTGAGAGCCGTCGCAAATCCATCGTTTTACTCTTCTCCAATTCACCGGCATCATTGGCTAAAAGACAGCTTCTTTCCCTAATTATTCACTGTACCTGAATGCTAACTCTTAATGATTTGTTTCCAAGCCCCAGGTTCCTCTGAACGGTTATCTCTTTTCAGAAGTATATATCTTTTCTACTTTGTTCCTCTCGGAGTGGATGGAATCACTTCTCCCCAAATTGTTCAATTGCAGATGCTCACTCACTCACTTCTGTCTGCATCCACTAAGGCTCTCTCGAACTATCGCAATACTGATTCTGCTACCAAACTCTGTTCCTGCAGCGGACACGAATATAATACATTGGGCCCCACATCCGGATTACTATATCCACAGCGAACAGTTGGGTGCCTAGTCCCAATCCACCAGTTTCCGTTCTGGCCAAAGATGCCCAAATTGAACGTGCCCCATTCATTCCCCATTTCTGCCTTTGACCTGCTTCAGATTGACAGCCCACACAAACTCATTATCCGCAACACCATGTGCTTGCCAGTATCTTTTCTAAATTCCACCCACGCCTAATTTATCGTTTCCCAATTTTCCCTCTGATTGTCCTTTCCTGCACCACACTGACTATGCGAACGCTCTTGTTACTGTCCTCCCAAAACCTCGCGTGGGTAAATGGAGTCTGGGTCTGTGTAGGATACTGATATGCTATACAATGTATATTGCTAACAGCTGTATTGGAAACGTGTACCTCGTGTTTGTGCTCAGGGTGGGACTGAATATCTCTTCTCTCGGTGAGTTTGCAAACCATGAGCGGTCAGTACTTCTCTGTTCTCTAACACACCTTGCCAGTGAGAGAGGGGTGGCTGTTCTGTGCCTTGTGCCTCGACAGGAGGAATGTCGGGAGTGGGTAGGAGAAGGAAACTGGACCAGGGAGGAGGATCTAAGTGTCAGACGGTTCTGTGAATTGGCCGTTGCGGACAGTGCCAGAGTCAACCTGTCAGTCTATCTGTTTGACGCTGTCTTTGTCCGTGAAACTGTTCATCTCCCAATATAGAGTACATTTTTTTCTTATATAACCGGATTGCCATTTCTCTGCCGGTTGAAAGAATTATTTTCAATGCTCGTTTGACCTCTGGAAGATTTGAGATGCTCATGAAAGTCTATTACATCAGCAACATCAAAGCTGCGAGAGGAACTCAGCAGAGTTTATGCAGCATTCTGTGTGTTTGTGTTGTCCTCGGTTCCAGCATCTGCAGATTTTCTCATGTTTGTACGTGAGCAACCTGGTCATCTGACTGTTGCTATGCCGACCTTGTTCTGTCTATTTTATCTCTGTTCGTATCTGTGTGTGTGTGTGTGTGTGTGTGTGTGTGTGTGTGTGTGTGTGTGTGTGTGCGTGCGTGCGTGCGTGCGTGCGTGCGTGCGTGTGTATGTGTGTGTGTGTGTGTGTGTGTGTGTGTCTGTCTGTCTGTCTGTCTGTCTGTCTGTCTTCGTGCACGTGTATGTGTGTTGGACAATGTGTGTGGCCAGGGGGGATGTGAAGTACTGAAGGAGGATTTAAACTCGGAAACCGCAAACAAAGACGTTAGGGATCGGGCAGTACTGGTGAACTCCTTACAGATGAATATCAAACATCAAAAGCGTGAACTCTGTGAACGTGGCTGCTCGGTGACAACACTCAGCCTTTGGCTTTAGAGCTCCACCACATGAGTGGAAAATGCCGCAGGTAACGCCCGCGAACTTTGATGCGCTTATCGTCAATGAGCTCAATATTTACATCAGAGTCAATGGTGCAGAACTCAAATGTTCGTTCAAGCGACGGTAACGAAGGAAGCTAGTCAGGGGCATAATCGTATCTCTGGAGACCGACCCTCTGTATAAATCGGGGCCGTTTGGAAAGCATCAGCTCAGAGTGTCAGCCGGAGCTGTAGAGTCAGGAGCAACAGCGGTCACACATTCTCACTGAAATTGAGTATCCAGTCATCTGGCGGATAGAGGACGTCTACTATCCTTTTATTTCAGCCTTTGGAATTCCCGGTAAGCCGCACTGTCAGCTGCCGTTGCTGGAAAATGAGGCTTAATTCCAGTATTGTGATTATTTCTGTCGCTGGTTTCTACTGTCACATGTCCAGTCCTAATATTCCAATGTTTAGGATTTGAATGTAACCACAAGGATTGTGGATTCTGGTATCTGGATCTGAAGACCACTGCAGAAATGTCGCGATTCCCCCAACATCTGTGGATCGCAACGGGTCAGGCAGGGATCTCCCATTTCCCTGTGTTCAATGATGCGATGATCAGGTCTTGTAGCAGGTGAACTGCATTTGGAAATATTGTTCCGCATACATTATACCGATTGATTCTCTACGTTTGTATGGGAGCGGTTGTCTGAGTTAGGTGTAGCAACTAAATCATCGACTGGTAGTAACACTTTAGCAGGTATGCGCAGTTGCATGTTTTATCATGAACGACGCGGATCTTTAATAAATGTGTACGATATGATTGAATGTGAAACAATTGATGGACAACACAATGAAGTCATTACTGAGCAATTAACGCCATCGACGTGTTGTTTCATAGCTCTCAGTACTGTGAAGTGTCTTCCTTTTTGTCTACATCTGACACTGCTACAAACATGGGACTACGACACCGATCTCAGGCTGGACGTAGAGTTCCTCTCCCCGGCTTCCCTGTGATGGATTCTGTGGGGGGCGCCATGTCTGTCTGTGAGATTGTATCAGACTGCGCTGTGTCTGATGGTATGTCGATGTTCCGTTATGAAGTCAGTAAAGATGCAAATTGGGGAATAGGAAACACACACCGGGAATTCTAGAAGAACGAAGCCCGAAGCAGCTTGTGTGGAAAGAGAAGCTAGTTAACACTCGTGTCAGGGACCTCACTGAGAACAGTTCTAAGGAAAGAATCGTCAACTGTTTTTTTTTCCACATTTTCCTTTTTGCCTAGAAGAATATTTCCAGCATTTTCTAGTATTGTTTTTTTCCTTCGGATCTTCTGTCGTTGACAAGCTGGTCATGGAAGTTGCTGATTGTCTAATGGAAAACTCCCGCCATTAGAGTCCGGATTTATTCATTTCATCCACACGAGAAGCGAAAGGCGCCGGTATAAACTGTTCCATTCTGTATTTACTCTGAGGAGGTCGCTACCCTGTTTCAGATTTCCCCTGCCACTTCACATTTTGATCATCAGTAGGAATCTGTATTCAGATCATATTGATCTTATTTTACTGCATAAAATCCTTCTCTGTCTCCGTCAGCTCTGCGACCTCACTCCACCCTCCCACCGGTAAAGGCAACAGTACAGTGAAAACATGAAAGGATGCGCTCACACTGCTGCGTTGCTCTTTGTTCAGTTTATTCCCTACATGCTGTTCCCTGTCTCTCTTCCAGCGAACTTGGTGGCGATTCTGATCCTGTCCCGGGGAAAGTGCGGTCTCTCCAAATGTGTCACTCGCTACATGGTGGGAATGGCAGCGGCCGATCTCTTGGTCGTTATCTCGGATCCGTTGCTGACTAGGACTGCTGGGTTTTATTTTCCCCGATCATTTCTACGCATCACTCCTGTGTGCAGACTCAGGTTCTGGTTGATTTTTGCGAGCACTGAGACCTCTGTCTGGCTGACTGTCGCTTTCACCATCGATCGATTTGTGGCTATTTGCTGTGAGAAGCTGAAAACAAAATATTGCACCGAGAGAATGGCGACTGTGGTTATCGGGACAGTGAGTGTGCTGGCCTGTTTGGAGTGTGTTCCCTGGGGCTTTATATACGAGCCTTTGGTAATAATTGATGGCGTTCCCTGGTACTGTATTCGTACTGCGAAATACAAAAACTCTTCCTCATGGACGGCATTTGTGATATTTCACCGTGTGTTAACCCCTTGTGTCCCATTCTTTCTGATTTTGCTGTTCAATATTCAGACTGTCAGGCGGATTCTAGCGGCCAGTCGAGCCCGCAGGGGGCTCCGGGGACAAAAGAGTGGAGAGAATGACAAGGACCGGGAGATGGAGAACCGACGGAAATCCATCGTTTTGCTCTTCAGCATTACCGGTAGTTTCATATCGTTGTGGGTAACACAGGTGGTATTTTTTATCTATCAACGGATTTCAATGAGTTTTGTTTATTCTGTCACTGATCCCCGTTACATCACAGAATACACATCGGCAATGCTTCAGGTTCTCAGTTCCTGCACCAACACGTGTATTTACGCCCTGACGCAGAGCAAATTCCGAGAGGAACTCAAAAATGCGGCGAAGTATCCATTGAGTTGGATTTTAAAACTCGTGAAGCGTTAGGAATAAATGATGTAAAGTATTACCATTCAGCTGCCTTCCTGCTCCCTATTCTCTACACCCACTTGTGGGCAAATGTAAACAATGTGATAAGGAGAGTTACAAAACAAACAGGAGAAAATCTGCAGACGCTCGAAATACAAAACGACACACACAAAGTTAGATCTGGGCCCGAAACGACGACTGTCTTCTCATTTCAAAGCTGTTGCGTGGTCTGATGAGTTTCTCCAGCATTTTGAGTGAGTTGTCTTCGAGTGACAAAGCAATTGTTTAAAGCTGTTCCCGATGGCATTACTGGGCTTAGCGTCCCAGAGAAATACCCGTTGCTCCTCACCTTGTCTTCCGATTAAATTGAAGCTTGAGCTGAATCTGTGTGTACCTGCCGATCTGTGGGAGAGATTGGGGGAAGGAGGCAGAGGGAATATTGAACCAGGAGCTGGTATAGACTCGATCGGTTAAACGGACCCCGTCCCACAATGATCCTGTGCCCTATAATAGTAACAAATTTCCTCCAAATCTCCAGCAGACCTCTAATCCACCCAGGTGCACAAGGTCATTTTGAGTAATAACGGCAGATTTTTTTAAAGACACTCGTCCTGTTTTCTGAGCACAATGAGCTGCCAGAGGACAGCACCTCCCAGTGAGGGCACAGAACAATACAAAACTCTGGAACAACGCCTGGCTTTATTAAAGCACAACCCTGATGGCGCAGAGCTGGGCAATATCAGTATCGCACTATAATGCTGACATAAAAACATCGTCAGCACTGTATTGTAAGGTCACAGACCTTTATAATACCAAGCACCATTCTGTAGGGACACATACCTATATATTTACAAGAGCTGGCTCCTGAGAAAGGTCAGAGGTCATTGCAATAGGCGGCACCATGCCGTAAGTAAATTTGATTTTGCAACAGCTTGTCACGTACTGCAAGCCTACAGATAGTTAAACAGATGGCAAGGTGCTGTAAGGATACAGATCTTTACAAATGCAGACCGCATGCTGTAAGGAAATAGACTTTCACAACAACCTGCATAGACCTGCAGTTGTGTACAAAAAGACCGGCATAGCCACGGGAATACACTGGAAAGGCAGAGATTCTTATTACACATCGACACCTAACTGTCTTGTGCTGAGTGATCAAAGACATGGGCAATCCATGAGATGAACATAAATTTAACTGTAATGTAATGCCCTAGATCATATACTTTTTTACTGTGATGCTATTCTGTATTTATTTTTGTGCTGTTCTCTACAAGTTTGTTTGGGTTACTCTTGGAGATAAGAGATAGGAGAATTGTGTGTCATCCAATCAGGATGCTGGGATGAACGGAAGGATTCTCTGGTGAGGAACACTGAGGTTGGGCTTGGGGCTTTCGTTAAGTTGATGATGAGAGAAGAGGTCGTAGTGCTCGACATGGATCGGGGTTGTGATTCGACAAACCCCTGAGAAAGATCAAAGCAGTTCTGCCGATGGGGTAACCGTGAGTAGCAACTTTTACACAGCAGACCGCACATGAAACACACGTGTTTCGGTCCTCCGTCAATGTGTAATTCATCTGGTTGTGTCTGAGAGAGGTTAAATCTAAACAAACTCCAGTGAGCTTCGAAGTCGCCCTCGATTATTAAGTAAAATAACAATTAATATTGCTATTATCATTATTCTTCTACTTGGCTTTGCACAGTTTGTTTTGTTATACATATTGAGTGTTTTGACCGTCCTGTTACTGCCGTCCTTCATGGATTTTATCTTGTTTCTTGGATGCCCGCGGGAAAGTAATTCTCATTGCCGTACCTGATCTATGTATATTGATATACTGTGATGCAAAATTTACTTTCTGCTTTCAACTTTGAACCAATTGGGCCGAAGGCTATTTTCCGTGCTGTACGACTTTAAACGTTTGCGTTGCAAAACAAGGAAGAGTGGCCTGTTAAACAACGGAAAGTGAATATAATCCAGTCTGGAATGATCAATCCGATATTCCCAAATCTAGAATAGTGTTAAACGCACGTTACTGAGCTCCCCGGCAGATGTACGCTTAAGAACGACAATGTAAAATGCCGTTTCAATATAGAGACCAACAATGTGTCTGAATGGCCCCGATGTCATTCTGTCCAAACAACAGCCGCGGCTGAGATGATGACACAGACACTCTTCACCGAGGCCACTTTCTCATCAAACTCCGCAGCCCGAATCTCATGGCATGTGAACCGTTGTTCTGCTGTCTGTTGATCGCTGCAGTAAAATGACGGTGATTGCATTATAAAAACAGCAATTGAAAAACAGAAGTGGGATTCGAACCCACGCCTCCAGGTGGAGAACAGAACACTCGCGTTTACTTGGAAGCGACTTTCCCGCCTTAAGTCTGGCGGCTTAAACCACTCGGTCTCCCTGACAGCACTGCAGTACCCTCTTCACATCGGTGATAAAGAACTTTATTTCGGAATGGACTAAATGACTGCTTTGATGAGAGGGTATACATACAAACACACACTACATCCTGGGATTTTAAATGTACATGGACGTGATGCATTTTCTCAGGTTGCCGAGCATGTGCGGAATCAGAGCGTACAGCATCACAGCACTGGAATTGTGCTGCACTCCGTTCAGGCCATCCTCCAGAGAAAGGATGACGAGGATTTGTAGAGTGTGCAGAAGAGCATCACCAAGATGCGACCTGAAATAGACGGTTTGTTCAATAACGAAAGTTTAGACAAACTTGTTCTATTTCTCTGGAGCATCGGAGGTGACGGGGAATCTGATAGAAGTTTCGTATATTTTCAGGAATAGATAATGGTAGAGCACGCAAAAGTTATCTCCATTCCAGGGTTTACAAGTCTTAAAACGATCCCCGCTTAGGGCATGCATTTCAGCTAAGTGTAGCCCCCTGGCTGGCCGCAGGCTCGCTCAGCTCGCCTCCGTCTAGGGGGAGCTGCCTTCGGCCCCGTCAAGGTGGATAATCAGCTTGAGTAGATGCTGTGTGATATCCCCACCCCGCCAAATAACAGACAGTTCACCATATGCGATTAAATGATTACACTTCACAGAGATTACTAAAACTAAGTGATTAATAACGATACAGTAAAAATTAAGGGAAAATAAATAAAGATAATGCGCCAAAACTTGTCAAAGTCCAAACCACTTCGTCTACAACCGTTGGAGCTCAATTACCGAAGTCTTCTGGCCACCATTCTATCCCCTCAGACCACCTCGACTCGCAGCTCAGGACCACCCGACGTGATCAACCAAGCACCCCAGGCACGTCCGTCTTCTTCTCCTCTCCTCGCCGAACCTCCTGGCCTCGGACCCCCGCTCGAGGTCCGTTTCGTCGCCCTGCTTACAGCATCGCGTCCTCTCTCTCTCACCCCATCGCGCCGACTCCCCAAAAGCCCGTCAACAATAGTTTACAGACTCAGAAGAGAGAGAATAACGTCAATTCCAATTAGTTAACAAATGAATACAATTCACATTATCAGCAACTCTAAACCCAAGCAAACTGCAAGAGAAAGCACTTATCATAACAAGGAAGGATTCCTACTTTTAACAAAACAAAGAAGCCATCTTGATTAACATACGCAGTAACAAAAGAACCCCCTTACACAACACCCCCCCCCCACAAAAGAAGAAATCCCTTTACACTCTCCACACACCAAATTTTGTCATGTCCTCATGACTACTAAGTCACTCGCCACTCTTCCTGCCAACACACAACCTAACCCAGTCACAAACAGTGACATTGATCTCCACACAGTAAACCTCACACCCTGTTCCTCAGGCTCTACATATGTAAACTTATCTGGGAGCTCCCTAACCCTCCAGGCTCAGACACAACTGGGTATACCTCGGGTCCGCTTTCCAACTGCTTTCTCAATCTCTGACTCATGTCCCCTCTGCAACTCTGAGCCCCTGCTGCCCACAGCTAACCCTCCCGCTACATCTGACTCAGGGGCAGAAGCGCAAAAGGTCTCTTCCGCAATCGAGGGGAAGGCAGCATCCATCGAATCCGCATTCTTCCTCATTTTTGAGATCGGTAGGTTCTGTTTGATCTTCTCCAAACGGAATCACGTGGCATAGACTGCTCCTGCAGTCTTTTCAGCATCCTGCAATCGAGACCGGAGCTTCCTTTCTGGCTCCTCCAAATCTCCCCACAGGCGCAGCAGTTCTGTCTCACGCGTCCCGGTCGTCTCAATCTGGGACGCAGTTACTCCACCAGCTTCTTCCACCCCGACTTGAAAAGCAGCAATTAAAGATTGGTCATCCTCCAGTTCACTATTGACTGCACATATCTCCAGCTTTTTCTACCTCATGACTTCTTCAAGGTCAACATTCAGGTTTTCCACTTCATTTAGACTGTCGATGGTCTTCAGGTTCCCGATCACTTTCTCCAGTCTCTCCATCGTCACTTCAAACTGGATCCCGTAGAGACAGTCACTCACGAGCTGCGACCTTCGCCAGCCCTGGCATGTGTCCAGAGAACGCTTTAACTCTATAGTTCTCAGCTGCTCCCGCATCAACTTCGCTTCATATGCTCCCGAGGCAAATCCAAATCCAGGAGATCATCCACATACGCCAAAACTCCAAACACCTCCACATCCGCCATGGTCTTCCACATGCCCCACAGGAAGGTTTCAAGGGCTCCGGATATGCCCCGTGACATGTTTTCAGACGGGAAGAATCACAGGGGACCTATAACGGCCGTCTTCTCCTTGTCTGCCTCACTCATCGTGATCTGGCAACATCTACTTTTCAGATCTAGCCCCTTATTACACTTCGCACCCCTCAGACAGGCCATCGCCTCTTCCGCCCTCGGGGCCGTATTCTGATCAACGACAGTGCGCGTCTCAGCGCATTATACTCCACACACACGCTGCCTACGTATCCCTCCGCTGTAGGGCCCAGTCGCCGCGACCTCACTCTCACCGTGGTGTCTTCAGTGGTCAACTCCTCTCCCTCGTGGCATTTCGGAGCGTCCCCTAATAGGGTCTCATTCTCAGATACTTCCCCCAGGCCGTACCACCACCGGTTCTCGTTTGAATTCGGTACCGGCCCAATGCTGCTACACACTTCCGCACAAGCAGCTGAAACTATTGGAGCTTCGACAATGCCTCCAAACAGCTCTCACCCGCCTCCTCCTTGCAGACCCCCAAGCGCACCAGCAGGGTATTGGTCCCTTCCAGAACCGAAACGTTGCCCATCTCAACAGTGTCCGGACACATCAGCATTAACGATTCACGATCATCAGTCACCACCACTCTGGCCTCCAGGAACTCAATTTTCACTGACCAATAACCGTCGTCTGGATAATCACCGGCACTGGTACCCCAAATCTCCATTGCCCTCAATGTCGACAAGGGTAAATGCGTCCAATACCCGTTGTACAGCAACTTGACCTGCGCCCCGTTGTCGAGGATGGCTTTAACGTGCCTTCCATCCATCCGTAACGACACCCGAGTGCGTGATCACTCTAAGCCTTCAGGTATAGGGTCTGTACTGGGAATGCGATTTCACTCACAGTGGGTTATATTTTGAACTTAAATAAATTCGTAGAGTCGGGTACAGACAAAAGTCACCGATAGTGTCATCGCACTCGGGCTGTTGTCTGAGAATCTGGATTAAAAACTGCTCCGCTCAGACAGCGAAGATCTCGGACAGCAGGTCACAGGCCAACTTTTTGATACTAGGAGTACAAGGTGACTACACTGCCTTCCTTTCATTGACCCAACGCGAGCTGGATGCCACGTTCATTGACAGCTAGATAACGTCCCTTGTGTGCATAGGTGACAGAAGGAGGAAACAGGCGATGGGTGATAGGGAAGTTATCGTATTCAGTGTCAGAGTCATATCAGTGGCATTTATGTCCATCTGAGACTGAGTCCCTGTTCAGGCTCAGAACGGAACATTTGCACTTGGATGCGGAGCACCAAGAGCCGGTGCCAGATTCCAGGAACAACTCTGACCGACTCCGGGACCAGGTGAATTGCTCCACTGTGGCTGAATGGGACTGGTGTACTGGGAATGCGATTTTACTCACAGTGGGTTGTTCTGCCAATCTGCCCCGTGTGTGGAAAGAACCTCTCCGTGGAACGAAATTATACCTCATTTCTGTTCAATCTTTTAGGAACAGTAAGATTGTTCTTGGAAGTCCTGCTGGATTATGTTACATTGGAAACAGATGTTTAGATCTGTCAATCAATATGTACAACACACAAGAACTCGCTGCTTTTGTAATCGCAGGTCCTTTTACCTACCGTCACGGGAACTCGCAGCTTCTGCCTATTCGTCATGAACTATGACAGAATTCAGCCATCTTGCAAACACCATCTATACAGGGCAATGGGCAGGGGTTGAATTACATTCTCCCCAAACGGTGATCATTCCGAATTAATATTCTGATAGGATATGTATTAATATTCGGGATTATTATTCGCCCTGTGAGAATTTGTTTTTCTTGGAGGGAAGGAGGTTGATGTTTGAAATTTAAAAAGTCATGAAGATCTCAGATAGATGTAACACGAAAAATTTTCCTCTTTAAATCTGGAGGGTACATGAGTATGCACAAGTGAGGCAATGCAGACAAAATGTCTAGGTTAGGCCAGGAGATCCATATCAAATGGTGGAATGTGAGGTCCAATGGTGGACCAGAGGGATCCCGGAAAGCACATGGACAGATCTCTGAAGGTAAGGGCCTAGTTCGGTAGCAAACTTAGCAGCCGAATGGAGATCTGATTCTGTTGGCTGACGGTACTGAAGGCCAGAGCAGGTAGCTCTGCTGGATCTATAGAAACACTTGCCTGCATAAACATGAATCATTGTGCGCAGTCCGGCCATTACGCCAAAGGGAAATACAGACACAGTAACATTAACATTAGGAGGATGTGATGTGCAAGAACACTTCTGCCTTCAATGTCAGGCATGAATTCGTAAGAATCCAAACTTAATATCCCGATATACCTTCTGGAAACGTTTAGCCCTTTATTTGTCAAATATCTGTGAACAGCTGTCTGAAAATACTCAATTGTACGGTCTTATCACGATTTTGGGGGAAAAAGTAGCAAAGATACAGGAGTGAATCCGACATCACCCTGAAAACACATATTACGGGGATTAATTACAACATTTATTATAGAATTAGTATTATATGATGTACTGTTCGCTTCACAATCTGCCTACTTTTGATGTTGCACCTTATCATCTACCTTTCTCTACAGCGGTTCTACTTCACTCTGCATTCCGTTATTTTTTCAACTACTACGACCACAGTTACTTAATTGAAAAGTGTAGAACCGTTGCGAATCTTCTTTATTTTTTTTTCATTGACTCCCAGCACATGTCCCGGGAACTACCGAAGTTACTGCAATAGCGTATATTAATAATTAGGTGTGACCATTCACATTCTCGGTCCGTAGTCCTATTTCCGCCTGAATGACTTTTGCAGTACTATTCCAACATAACTACTATCGTTCAGCTGTCAGTGTGTATAATGAATTTGGAGGTGTCATCTGGAGGTAGCTTGATATTGTTGTGCAAAATGTCGTTTGAATAAAAAGATGCAGCTAATTGTACATGATGATTTAATGTCAGATTTATGGTACAAAAGCAAAAGAAAAAAATATGATCCCTTCATTCTCACGTAATATCAGAGACGGAAAGATACGCAATGAGCCCCAAGCATTCACACTGTAGAAGAGACTGCGAGTACAATGTGAAATCCACACTCTTACACTATACAAGACAATGACAGGTACAGAATGAACCCCGTAATCCCGCACTGTATCAGAGACGAATGCGCACAGAATGCAACAGACACTCTCACACACTAGAAGAGACAGAGAGATACAGAATGAAATCCACACTCTCGCACTCTAACATGGACCAGCAGTTACAGAACGGACTCTACACACTCACACTGTACCAGAGACACGAACAGAATGAAGACCACACTCTGATAGAGTATCAGAGACTGAAAGATACAAAATGAACACAACACTATCACACTGAAAAAGATACTGACAGATACAGAATGGAGTACGCTCACATCGTACAGGAGGGGGACAGGGACGGAATGAACCCGGCATTCACCTACTGTACCAGAGACTAGGACATACAGGAGCAACATCAGACACCACATCCGTCTCTGGTTGTCTGTCTGTCTACTTGTCTATCTATGTGTCTGCTTGACACACTCTGTCTCGCTCGCTCTCATACCTGACATTGTACGTGATGCTTGTCTTTCTCTCGTTCGCTTCCAGATATCCTGCATCTACTCTAAGAGAGTACTGTTTTTTTTAATTATTATTTAACATATCTCCCCATTACTTTTCAGATTGAAATATTTCTTCTCAAGTTCTGTTTGTCCTCTAGAAGATTTGAGATGTTCATGAAAATCTACAACTGCAGCACCATACAAAATGTTGTCGGAGTTCAGCAGGGATTTTCCAGCACTTCGTTTGTGTTGCCTTGAACTTCCAGATTTCGCAGATTTTCCTCGTTTGTGTACATCACCATTAGGGTTATTTGACGCTTCCCATCCCGACCTTGTTCTGTCAATTGTATCTCTGTTCCAATTGTGTTTCTCTTTCTCTCTCTCACTGTGTGTGTGTGTGTGTGTGTGTGTGTGTGTGTGTGTGTGTGTGTGTGTGTGTGTGTGTGTGTGTGTGTGTGTGTGTGTGCGCGCGTGAGAGACTGCCTGAAGGGATGTGAAGTGTGAAGGAGAGTACGAAATGGAAACCGTAGGGACAGAAGCTAAGGGGCTGTCGGTGTCGGTGAACTCCGTTTACAGATGAATTATCAACAAAAAACATGAAATCTGTAAATGTGTCGGCTCCGTGACGAAGATCAGCTTGTCACTGGAGTTCCTGCAATATTTATATGTGCATTTATACCTGATGAGGTGTGCCCAATAGTTTAATGTGTTTGTCTTCAATCGGACAGTGCTCACTGACATGGTGTACCCAGTCATCTCGCGGATACGAGAAGTTTACTACCCTTTGATTTCAGCCTTTGAAATTGCCGGTAAGCCGCAGTGTCCGCTGCCGTCGGTGGGAATTGAAGTTTAATGCCAATGTTGAGATTGTTTCTGTCGCTAGTTTCTTCTATCAGATGTCGAGTCCTAGGTATCCCGCATTTCCACAATGCAATGGAAACACGGACTGTGGATTCCGCGATGCAGATATAAAATGAAACCGCTGCGGGAATTTAGTGATTCCGCCAACACCTCTGGTATTCAGCGGACTAGGCAGCGTCCCTCCTGACATTTATGTTTAATAATTTGTTGTACGGGTCGCTGTGTTGTTGGTCTTGTAGCAGCTGCAGTACGGAAACAGGCCATCTCGGCCCTTCTAGTCCGTGCAGAACGCTTACTCTCACCTGGTCCCACCGACCTGCACTCAGCCCATATCCCGGCATTCCTTTTGTCTCCATATACCTAACCATTTCTTTTAATGACAAAATCGAACCTGCCTCTACCACTTTACTGGAAGTTCGTTCCAAACAGCTACCACTCTCTGAGTAAAGACGTCCCCCCTCACGTTACCCTTTAAATTTTGCCCCTTATCTCTCAACTCATGTCCTCTTGTTTGAATCTCACTTACCCTCAATGGAAAAAGCCTATCTACGTCAACGCTATCTGTTCCCCTCATAATTTTAAATCCCTCTATCAACTCGCCCCTCAACATTCTACGCTCCAAAGAATAAAGACCTAACTTGTTCAATGCTTAGTGAATTTATACAGCCGACGGAGATTATACCAATTGTTTGTCTTCACTCTATTAGTTGTAATAATCAAACCATCGACTGGCAATGGTGTGGAGTTCGATGTTTTATCAGGAAACTTAACAAACGTGTGTGCTGTGAGTGAATGTGAAGCAGTTGCTGTACTACGCAATGAAGACTTTGTTAATGAGGTACCCCACACAAGGCTTATTGAGAAAGTAAGGAGGCATGGGATCCAAGGGAACATTGCTTTGCGGATCCAGAACTGGCTTACCCACTGAAGATAACGAGTGGTTATAATCGGCTCATAATCTGCATGGAGGTCGGTGACCAGTGGTGTGCCTCAGGGATCTGTTCTAGGACCCCTACTCTTTGTGATTTTTTATAAATGACCTGAATGAGGAAGTGGCGGATGGGTCGGTAAATATGCTGATGACACACGTTTGGAGGTGTTGCGGATAGTGTGGAGGCCTGTCAGAGGTTACAACAGAGCATTAATAAAATGAAAAACGGGACTGAGAAGGAACAAATGCAGTCCAACCCAGATAAGGTAAGGTAGTTCATTTTGGTAGGTCAAATATGGTCTATCTGTTTGACGCTGACTTTGTCCGTGAATCTGTTCATTTCCCAATTTATAGTAACATTTTTGTTATTTAACCGGACTACCATTTCTCTGCCGGTTGAAAGAAATATTTTCAATGTTCGTTTGACCTCTGGCAGATTTGAGATGCTCATGAACGTCTATTACATCAATAACATCAGAGCTGCGAGAGGAACTCAGCAGAGTTTATGCAGCATTCTGTGTGTTTGTGCTGTCCTCGGTTCCAGCATCTGCAGATTTTCTCATGTTTGTACATGAGCAACCTGGTCATCTGACCGTTACTGTGCTGACCTTGTTCTGTCTAATTTATCTCTGCTCTTATCTGTGTTTCTGTGTGTGTGTGTGTGTGTCTGTCTGTCTGTCTGTCTTCGTTCACGTGTATGTGTGTTGGACAATGTGCGTGGCCAGGAGGGATGTGAAGCACTGAAGGAGAGTTTAAACTGGTAAATCGCAAAGAAAGACGTTTGGGATCGAACAGTATTGGTGAACTCCTTACAGATGAATATCAAACATCAAAAGAGTGAACTCTGTGAACGTGGCTGCTCGCTGACAATACTCAGCCTTTGGCATTAGAGCTCCACCACATGAGTGGAAAATGCCCAAGGTAACGTCTGCGAACTTTGATGCGCTTATCTTCAATGAGGCTAATATTCCCATCAGAGTCAATGGTGCGGGATTCAAGTGTTCGTTCAAGTGACGGTAACGAAGGAAGCCAGTCAGGGGCATAATCGTATCTCTGGAGACCGATCCTCTGTATAAATCGGGGCCGTTTGGAAAGGATCAGCTCAGAGTGTCAGCCGGAGCGGTAGAGTCAGGTGCAACAGCAGTCACACATTCTCACTGAAATGGTGTATCCAGTCATCTGGCGGATAGAGGACGTCTACTATCCTTTTATTTCAGCTTTTGGAATTCCCGGTAAGCCCCAGTGTCAGCTGTCGTTGCTGGAAAATGAGGTTTAATTCCAGTATTGTGATTATTTCTGTCGCTGGTTTCCACTGTCACAGCTCCAGTCCTAATATTCCAATTTTCAGGTATTGAATGTAAACACAAGGATTGTGGATTGTGGGATCTGGATCTGAAGACCGCTGCAGAAATGTCGCGATTCTGCCAACACCTGCGGAACGCAACGGGTCAGGCAGTGATCTCCCAGCTGTTTGTGTTCAATGATGTTGCGATCGGGTCTTGTAGCAGGTGAACTGCATTTGGAAATATTGTTCCACATAGATTATAACAATTGATTCTCTACGTTTGATGGGAGTGGTTGTCTGAGTTAGGTGTAACAACGAAACCATCGACTTGTAGTAACACTTTAGCAACTGTGCGCAGTTGCATGTTGTATCATAAACGTCACATATCTTTAATAAATGTGTACGATATGACTAAATGTGAAAGAATTGATGGACAATATAATGAAGTAATCAACGCCATCGACGTGTTGTTCCATAGCTATCAGTACTGTGAAATGTCTTCCTTTTTGTCTACATCTGACACTGCTACAAACATGGGACTACGACACCGAGCACAGGTTGGACATAAGAGTTCCTCTCTCCGGCTTCCCTGTGATGGATTCTGTGGGAGGCGCCATGTCTGTCTGTGTGGTTGTGTCAGACTGCGCTGTGTCTGATGGAATGTCAATGCTCTGTTATGAAGTCACTGAAGATGCAAATGGGGGAATAGGAAACTCACCCGGGGAATTCTGGAAGCACGAAGCCCGAAGCAGCTTGTGTGGAAAGATAAACTAGTTAACACTCGTGTCAGGGGCGTCACTGAGAACGATTCTGAGGAAAGAATCGTCAACTATTTTTCCACATACTCATTTTTTTCCTACAGAAGTGTTTACAATTTTAGATTTCCACTGCCACTTCACATTTCAGTCATCAGTTATGAATCTGTATTCAGATCATATTGATCTTATTTTACTGCATAAACTCCTCTCTGTCTCCGTCAGCAATGCGACTTCTCTCCACCCTCCCACCGGTAAAGGCAACAATACAGTGAAAACATGAAAGGATCCGCTCACACTGCTGCATTGCTCTTTGTTCAGTATATTCCCTACATGCTGTTCCCTGTCTCTCTTCCAGCGAACTTGGTGGCGATTCTGATCCTGTCCCGGGGAAGGTGCGGTCTCTCCAAATGTGTCACTTGTTACATGATGGGAATGGCAGCGGCCGATCTCCTGGTCGTTATCTCGGATCCGCTGCTGACGAGGACTGCTGGGTTTTATTTTCTCCGATCATTCCTGCGCATCACTCCTGTGTGCAGACTCAGGTTCTGGTTGGTTTTTGCGAGCACTGCGACCTCTGTCTGGCTGACTGTCGCTTTCACCATCGATCGATTTGTGGCTATTTGCTGTGAGAAACTGAAAACAAAATATTGCACCGAGAGAACGGCGGTTGTGGTAATCGGGACAGTGAGTGTGCTGGCCTGTTTGGAGAGTGTCCCCTGGGGATTTGTTTACGAGTCTAGAGAAATAATTGACGGTGTTCCCTGGTTTTGTATTCTTACATCGAGCTACAAAAACTCTCCCTCATGGAAGGCATTTGAGATGATTCACCGCATTTTAACGCCCTGTGTCCCATTCTTTCTAATTTTACTGTTCAATATTCAGGCTGTCAAGCGGATTCTAGCGGTCAGTCGAGCCCGCATGAGGCTCCGGGGACAGAAGAGTGGAGAGGATGACAAGGACCGGGAGATGGAGAACCGACGCAAATCCATCGTTTTGCTCTTCGGCATAACCGGTAGTTTCATAATGTTGTGGGTAACACAGCTGGTATTTTATATCTATCAACGAGTTTCGATGAGTTTTGGTTTTTCTGTCACAGATCCCCGTTACATAACAGAAAACATAGCGGCAATGTTGCAGGTTCTCAGTTCCTGCACCAACACGTGTATCTATGCCCTGACTCAGAGCAAATTCCGAAAGGAACTCAAAAATGCAGTGAAGTACCCATTAGGTTGGATTTTGAAACTCATGAAATGTTAGAAATAAATTATGTAGAATATTACAATTCAGCTGAGTTGCTGCTCCTTATTCTCTACACCCACTTGTCGCTAAATGTGAACAAGTGATAAGCAGAGTTACAAAACAAACACGAGAAAAGCTGCAGATGCTCGAAATACAAAACCACACACACAAAGTCAGATCTGGGCCCGAAACGTCGTCTGTCTTCTCTTTTCAATATCTGCTGCGTGGGGTGATGAATTCCTCGACCATTTTGAGTGAGTTGCCTTCGATTTACGAAACAACTGTTTACTGCTGTTCCCGATAGCATCACTGGGCTTAGCTTCCCAGAGAAATCCCCGTTGCTCCTCACCTTGTCTTCCGATTAAATTGAAGCTTGAGCTGAATCTGTGTGTACCTGCCGATCTGTGGGAGAGATTGCGGAAGGGGACAAAGGGAATATTAAACCAGGAGCTAGTATAGACTCAATCGGTTAAACGGACCCCGTCCCACAAAGTTCCTGTGCCCAATAATGGTAACAAATTCCCTCCAAATCTCCAGCAGACCACTAATCCACCCAGGTCATTTTGAGTAATAACGGCACATTTCTGTAAAGACACTCGTCCTGTTTTCTCAGCACAATGAGCTGCCAGAGCACAGCACCTCCCAGTGAGGGCACAGCACAATACAAAACTCTAGAACAACGCCAGGCTTTATTAAAGCACAACCCTGATGGCGCAGAGCTGGGCAATACCAGTATTGCACTATAACGCTGACATAAAAATATCGTCAGCACTGTATTGTAAGGTCACAGGCCTTTATAATAGCAAGCACCATTCTGTAGGGACACATACGTATATTTACAAAAGCTGGCTCCTGAATAAGGTCATAGGTCATTGCAATAGGCGGCACCATGCTGTAAGTAAATTTCACTTTGCAACAGCTTGTCACGTATTGCAAGCCTACAGATCGTTAGAACAGATGGCAAGGTGCTGTAAGGATACAGACCTTTACAACTGCAGGCCGCATGCTGTAAGGAAATAGACTTTCACAACAACCTGCATAGACCTGCAGTTGTGTACAAAAAGACCTGCATAGCCACGGGAATACACTGGGAAGGCAGAGACCTACGCCGTCATCCATGGCTTCAGGTTAGCGCGTGCAGTGTTGATCCTGGCCACAATGACGTCGTCGATGCACTTGCTGATGTAGCTGGGCAGTGATGCCTTGTACTCCTCTAAGTTGGCAGCCTCACCGTCGCTTGCATCCTCCTTGAGCATGTGCCAGTCAGTGTGCTCAAAGCAGTCTTGAAGAACAGAGATGGCTCCTGTTGGTCTGGTTTTCTCCTGCTTCAGAACTAGTCTGGAGCGCCTGACTAGCGGTCTGTATGCTGGTACCAGCATAACAGAGATGTGGTCTGAATAACCGAGGTGGGAGCGGTGCTCCGCTCGGTACGCGTCATATGTTAGTATAAATGATCTCCAACGCGTTCTCCCCTCTCGTTGCAAAGTCAACATATTGATAGAATTGGGGAGCACTGAGGAGGTTGAATTTCCTACCCCCAGCTACGGGAAACCCGACTTGTGATTGGGTCCGTTCGGTCACCCACCGTTACGTCAGCGCTGGTCAGCATTAAGGCTGATTTATACTGGTGCGTCATATCGACGCCGTAGTTAACGCGGACCTACGCCTTACTTGTGCCGTACCTTATGCTGTAGGATGACGTGCAGAAAAGTTACTCACGCGTCACGGCGACGCAGACCGCAACAACTGTGATTGATCCGCTTGGTAGCATCGCATTTCCTCCTACGCATTTCCGGATGCTTCTAGTCCGCCATGCCTTTAGGCTGTGCGTACACAGTAGCGAAACAAATGAACCAAATTTTCAAATCTACCTGCCGACATGCGAAAATGTTTGAAATTCATTTCCTCGTCCATGTCTCTCACGAAGAAACTCAACACAGCGGCATAGAAACCCCACCGCCAACTAGCGTTTTGACGTACACCAACGCATGTTCGCTATGGCGTACAGCGACGCAGAGGTGAAAATCAGGGTTATGGCGTAGGCTGTGGCATAGCCCGTGCGGAAGACTCAGCTTTAACGACAGCTAGGGCGCTATTTTATAAAAACTCCGCCCACTATCGCAAGTTTAACAGTACTTAACAGCCGAATTAGCAATCCATTCGAAGTACGACTATCGACCCAACTAGTTCAATGCTCAGGGTATTCACACGACTTTGCCGAAATCAATCCAACAGCGATATCCCCACAACTGGAACCGTCAGGTTCAGCTGGCGGCTTAATCTACGGGAAGACTGCTTGCGGCCGGTCCAAACTTGAGTAATGGTGTTTTGATGCATGTTGCGTCATATCTTCCCCCGTTACAAATCAGTGCCACGAAAGCAGAAAAGGTACACCATATGCAATTAAAAGACTGAGCTTTTTAATTCTTAATTTGGCTATAGGTTAGTAAAGATCCAAATAACTAGAAAGAAAATGTGTCCATTCACATAAGACTGTCTAATACGCACGTTGGAACTCACATTTCCGTCGATGCATCCCTCATCGGTCTAACTCGAGTGTCGCGGACCCTCGCATCCTCGCTCCAAGTCCACTCCGTCCAGCAGTCTAACTCTTCCTACCACTCGCGCCTTCTGTCCTCATCTTTCCCCGACAAAATACCCTGAAATTCCTTCTCTCAGAGCCACAAGAAAGCCTCTTATCGGAGGACGCACATTCCAAAGACGCGTACAAACATTGCCACCGCAGAGACGTCATTGAATTAGCAGTCAGCCCTTACAGCGCGTTACATACCGGTCTTTCATCACAGCACAAAGCCAGTTAAGTGTCAGCGTGTGTCCTTCCATCTCATTTTCGTGCCTATAAAGGATTTTATATGCCCAGTTGTTGTGAAGGCCTGTCCCTTACAGCATGCGGACTATAGTCATAAACATCTGTATCCTAACAGTACGGTGCCATATTTTTTATAGATCTGTACCCTTACATGTCCGGCTGCTGTAAAAATCCAATTTGCTTACAGCATAGTGCCGAATATTGCAAAGATTTCTGTCCTTAATCTGGAGCCAACTGCTGTAAAGGTCTGTGTTCTTACACTGCAGGGTTCGGTATCATGACGGCCTGAGCTGGTGATGAATTTTTATGTCAGCCTTTCAGTGCGAAAGCCCAGCTTTGCCCAGCTCTCGGCCATCATGTTTTGATAAATCTTTTCCTTGTTTTAGAGTTTTGGGCTGCTCTAAGCCTTCATTGGACAGTGCCGTTTTCTGTCAGCTCATTGTGCTTGGAATGGCAGTGACTTTATATAAGTGTGTCCTTATCGTGCAAACGAACCTTATATACACTATGGCAGATAAAAAGTGTCGTGGTGACCAGACAGAGTGTTTACTACCATTACTGGACATAGGATCATTGAGGGATGGGGTAGACCATTTAACCCACAAGGTCTGTATAAGCTCCTGTTTCAACATTCCCCAGTTTCCTTCCCCAATCTCTTCCCAGAGTTCGGCAGGTAAACTCTCCTGAAGGATCATCATTGAACGCGCTGATTGATCGCTTACTCCACCAGTGGTCCAGGATGACAACCAGAAACGGTATAGAAATAAGAATTCCGTCACATGCCCATTTGATACGTTGCTCAGTGTTCCTCAAATCATTGAACAATAAACAGTGAAGAGTACAGCAAGAAACAGTCCTCTCAGCTGGTTTTCTGTCTAATGACCGTGACGACAATTCGCACTGCATCTTTGGCTGCCTATGGTCTGCCCCCGAAGGACTAAACCCCCAAAACCATTTCCCGCCAATGTCCTTTACCCAACACCACATCCTATTTAATATTACCAAGCAGGGAATATCAGCATACCCCATTCCTGATCTCGCTTTTCTCCATGTCCTTCTCCTTAGTGAACACCAATGAATGTAAAGTAATTATCTTGTGCCTCGAATGCTGACTCTGGTTACAGGCATAAATCCCCTTCATTGTCCTTGAGTGGCCCTGTGCTCTCCACAGAAAAATGCTGTTTCAGTGTATGCCTAAAATACTTTGGTATCCTCGATAATCGCACTCAATGAGGGTATTTCCTGTCCATTGTTATTTCTCCTGATTCACAGTGTGACTGTGTGACTTGGTTCTTGGATCATATATGTCCCTCCAAGATTCGGTCTAATTTTAACTTCCGAAATTTTGAACATGACTCATCTTACTTTTTGTTTAACTAAATACAATGCCTATCACCATCCACAGTTCTTGAATGTCCCGTTCCTTCTCTACCTCCCTCAAAGGAACAGGAACATCCTGAATTTTGATCGGCTGAACTGCAAGTGACTCTCACATGTCAGATATGCACTAAGCCAGTAACATAGGTACCCAGACTAATCGGTCCGATTCCTGCCCAGTTCTGCTTGAAATAGCCTTCCCCAAAGATGTATTTATCCACCAAAGGTCCAGTCTCATCCATGTTAGTTATGACCTGAAAACAGCCTGAATTTTAATACTTAAATATTTCCGGATCTAACTCCAATAATCTCGCTAGGCTCATTTCACTATATAAATTTAACTGTGTCTCCCTCCCTGGTGGACACCTACATAAAGTTTCGAGAAACCTTCCTGAACAACCCTAACAAATAATGTCATCCAAGGCTTAAGATGTAGGCTATTTCCAGTGAATCTGTGGAGATTATTCATCCACTACAGTTGCTCTAATTGACATCAGCCGATAACCTGTCGACATATCTGTCACTCTATCCTAACGTCTATTGGGAGGCTAAGTATAGTAAAATCACAGCAATTTCACCATCCTTATTCTTGAGCTCTACCCATATATTATTACTGATCGAGCCTCTGCGATGAAAGCGCCTCTATGAAATCCTGCCTGTTCAACAGCAGAAATCCACAAACTCCTTCGACCTCCATTTGGACAGTTTGAATCCTCTGAAACCTGTAATGTTTGGCCACCGTTCCTGCCCTTCTCTCAGCCAGATCTCTAGGATGGACGATCCACCGTGACACGTACTAGTCCGGGATCCAAGAACATCTGCCGTAACTATTACACACCCTGCTTTAAAATAAACTCACTCCAACCACAAACTGCCGCTCCCTCGCATTTTCTGTAGCGTGATGTCTCTCTCTCTCTCTCTCTCTCTCTCTCTCTCTCTCTCTCTCTCTCTCTCTCCTCTCTCTCTCTCTCTCTCTCTCTCTCTCTCTCTCTCTCTCTCTCTCTCTCTCTCTCTCTCTCTCTCTCTCTCTCTCTCTCTCTCTCTCTCTCTCTCTCTCTCTCTCTCTCTCTCTCTCTCTCAACATCAGGCTATCAGGCAGTTTCATAAGAACGGTGAATCACCGGCAATAGTTTCGCCTCAATCTTCAAATTAATCGGAGGAGAGGGTAAGAAACAAGGGGAATTTCTCTGGGATGCTAAGACCAGTAATGCCGTCGGTATCAGCTGTACACGGTTGTTTTTTAACTCTATGGCAACACACACAGAAGGCTGGAGAAACTCTGCAGACCAGGCAGCAACTAATTGAAAGAGAAAACAGTCAACCTTTCGAGCCGTCACCCTCTTTTAAGAATCTGATATATGTGTGATCTTAAGTATTTCGAGATCCTGCAGAATTTCTCCTGTTTGCTTTGTAAGGCTGTTCATCACTTTGTTTCCATGTACCCAAAAATTGGGCGGGGGGGGGGGGAGAGTGGGAGTGTGGTGGATGAGACTGTTAAGCATGATGCAGCTGAAACTTCACACTATACAGTATTCATTTCTAACGATTAATGAATTTCAAAATCAGATTCAATGGGTATATCACCGTATTCTTCAGTTCCTCTCGGAATTTGCTCTGTGTCAGGGCGTAAATACACGTGTTGCTGCAGGAACTGAGAACCTGCAGCATTGCCGATGTCTGTAGTATAATGTAACGGGGATCCCTGACAGAATTAACAAAACTCATTGAAATCCGTCTATAGATATAAAATACCACCAGAGTTACCCACAACAATGTGAAACTACCGGTTATGCCGAAGAGCAAAACGATGGATTTTCGTCGGTTCTCCGTCTCCCGGTCCTTGACATGCTCTCGACTCTTTGGTCCCCGGAGTCCCTTCCGGGCAGGACTAGCCTCTAGAATCTACCTGGCAGTCATTATATTAAACAGCAAAATCAGAAAGAATGGGAGACAGGGAGTTAAAATGCGGTGAAACATTTCAAATGCCGTCCATGAAGGAGAGTTTTTATAGCTAGATGTAAGAACACAAAGCCAGAGAACACCGTCAATAATTTCTCTAGGCTCGTATACAAAGTTCCAGGGAACACACTCCAAACAGGCTGGCACACTCACTGTCCAAATAACCACAGCCGCCGTTCTCTCGGTGCAATATTTTGTTTTCAGTTTCTCACAGCAAATAGCCACAAATCGATCGACGGTGAAAGCGACAGTCAGCCAGACAGAGGTCGCAGTGCTCGCATAAACCAACCACATATTGAGTCTGCACACAGGAGTGATGTCCAGGAAGGAATGGGGAAAATAAATCCGAGCAGTCCAGCTCAGCAGCGGATCGGAGATATCGACCAGGAGATCGGCCGCAGCCATTCCCACCAGGTAGCGAGTGACACATTTGGAGAGACCGCACTTTCCCCGGGACAGGATCACAATCGCCACCAAGTTCGCTGGAAGAGAAACAACAACAGCAAGTTCAGAAATCTCTGAACAGAAACTAATGTAGCAGCGTGAGGGGATTCTGTAATATTTCACCGTTTTGCTGCATTTAGTGGTGTTCAAGCCAGTGCTCAGAGCTGCTGGAGTCATAGACGGAGTTTACACAGTAAAACAGAGTCAATGTGATCTGAATACCGATTCATTACTGATCCCCGAAATCTGAAGTGTTAGCGGAAACAAATGACTCCTCAGAATCAATACTGGATCATTTTCCACCGTTGACTTCCACATCCCGTAAGGATGGAACGAAGACATGGAGGGATTCTTCCATTTGAGAATCATCAACATCCTTGGTTCTCCCTGTCAGCGACAGAACAGTCGAAGGGCGGATGAAAAACAGGAAATGCTGAAAACACATCCAGGCCAAATGGAGTACATGGGAACAAAACGTTTGTGTCTCTTCTGAGAAATATTCTCTGACAGTCTCCTAATGTGAGTGTTACTCGCTTCTATTTCCAAACCAAGTTGCTGGGGCTTAGTGCTTCCAGCATTCTCCATGTTTGTTTCCTATTCCAGCATTTGTCAGTTCACTCATTACAACAGAACATTGACTGATTCCAACAAATAAAGCGCATTCTAACACAACCTCACAGATAAACATGACATGCCCCACTAAATCCCTCACGGGGGGTGGGGCAGGGAAGTGGAATTCAACGTCCAGCACCAAGTACATTGCCCTAATCATATGCCTATAACAGTGTCAGATATAGATAGAATAGAATGTATTTCACAATATAGATAACTATGAAGCATCACGTCTGTTTTGCGAAATTGCGGAACAAAGACTTCATTGTGTTGTCCATGAACTGTCTCACATTCAGTCATGGCGCACAGATTCAGTAACAATCCACACGCTTTATGCCACAACATGGACCTCCTCACATCTGCTGAAGTGTTGCTACCTGTCGATGGTTTGATTGATAAACCTATTTCAGATAACCGCTCACATACAAATGTAGACAATCAACTGGTAAACACAATGTGTGTAAATGCTGTTCAGCTACTATAAGAACAAAAGAAAAGAAACTCTGACATCACATTATTGATGACAAGCAGCTGGACCCTTTGAAATGCGGTTTGTGTCTACAAAACCGTATGTAGATCCGAATCCCAGACTCCACAGTCCCAATCCTTCCAATTCATTGTTGAAATGCAGAATACTGGGACTGGACATGCGACGGTGGAAACCAGCGATAGAAACATTCATGACATTGGAATTAAATGTCAATTCCCACCTATGGCTCTGACACTGGGGCTTACCGGGAATACCAAAGGCTGAAATGAAAGGATGGTAAACGTCCTCTATCCTCCAGATGACTGGATACACCATGTCAGGGAGAATCTGTGACTCTGTTGTTTCTGAATTCACAGCTCCGGCGGAAACTCTGATCTGATGCATTCAAAACGGCCCTATTTATGCAGACGATCAGTCTCCTGAGATACGGTTATACCCCTGACTGACTTCATTTGTTAAAGATACATGAACAAACAATTTTATTCAATACCACTGTCGCTCACTTAAATATTTGGCCGGTTGAAGACAAGCAGAGCAAATTTCCTGACCATTACCTCAGTATTACTCATCTGGTGAAAATAATGCCGAAGCTCTGATTACAAACACTGAGCTTTGCCAGAGTGCAGCTGCATTTTCAGATATCAGGTTTGTTGTTAGCCAATCACTTATCTGTAAACGGAGTTCACCGACAGCGCCCGACATTTAACTTCAGTCCCTGTAGTTACCCATTTCGTGCTGTGCCTCAGTCCTTCAATAGCCTCCTGGCTGCATACACACGCACGCACACTCAAGCACACGCAGATACAGACACACACTCATAAACACACACACACACACACACACACACACACACACACACACACACACACACACACACACACACACACACACACACACACACACACACACACACAGAATAAAGTCGGGATGGCAACGCTCGGATGTCCTTGCTGCTGTTGGGCAAACATGTGAAATTCTGCAGACGCTGGAAATACAAGGTAATACACACAAGGTGCTGGAAAATGTCTGCTGATATCTTCCAGCATTTTGTTATGTTGCTGACGTTATAGACTTTTATCAATATCTCAAATCTGCCAGACGTAAGGAAGGAATGTTTCAATCTGCAAAAGAATGAGCAGACTATTTAAATAATGAAACAAATAAACAGAACTCTAAATTGGGAGATGAACAGATGCAGGTCGATTGGAAGTGAATGAAAAAAAGGACAAGCGTCAGATACGGTGTTATTTATGTGTTTGCGTTGGGGAGTGTGTGTGTGTTTATGCGCGTGTGGGTCAGTGTCTGTTTCTGTGTGTGTGCGCATGTGGGTCTGTTTTAATGTGTGTCTAGGGGTGTGTGTGTGTGTGTGTGGGTGGGTGTCTGACAGTCAATCAGTCTGAGATTCTGACAGTCAGATTGATCGACAAGTGAACAGACAGACAGCCATAGACAGAGAAGTAGAGTGTAGGATTGTAATGTTCCTCATGGTCTCCTCGGCTCCTGTTTCACACGAGTATCTGTGCAGGCCAGCTCGTTGGGTGTATTAATGGCAGAGCCTTATATATCCTTGATTGGCCATGGCATGCAAGGTTGCGGAGAGAAGGTCGAGGAATGGGGCTGAGGACGGGAAATGAATCAGCTATGATTCAACGGCGGAATAGACCCGATGAGCCATGTGGCCTAAAGCTGCTCCTATGCCTTATCATATTATTGTCTGTTGGACAGGAACATTGCAAATGCCACATCACACTTCAGTGTGGAACTGCTTCTTTTCACGTTATCGCTCAATGAAACGATGCTCTTGTCGCCAGGTTTGCCGATGACATGAAGATAGCCGGTGGAATAAGCAGTGCTATGCAAGATCAATAGGCAGATTAGGTAATCAGTAAAGAAGTGGCAGATAGACACCAACAATATTTTAAATGGAGAGCAAATTAATGAATAATCGATGGAGCAGAGAGAATAGTGAGTCCTCCTGTAGGATTTCCTAAAGCCGCTGGTGAGATAGGCAAATGTACTCTTCACATTTACTTTGAGCTGAATCGAATGTGTGAAAAATGATGCAGTGCTGGGCAAATATAAGGCAGTGATCCGGTCTCACTTGGAATATTGTGAGCAGTTTTGGGTTTCTTATATAAGTACAAATAAGATGGCACTGGAGAGCGTCCAGACGAGGCTCATGAGAATAATTCCCGGAAGGAAAAAGTTAACATATGAGAAGTGTTCTCAGCCTCTGGGCATGTACTCGCTGGGGTTGGAAGAATGTGCTGCGTTCTCCTTTAAAAATTGCTTGAGGTTTTCAGCAGCCAGGGAGCATCTATGAAAAAGAGAAAACAGTCAGCGTTTCGGCAGGAGACTCTTCATCAGGACTGGAGCAAAAGATGAGAACAGACTATGAATGTAGGGCAAGGTGCGGAAGAAATACCAATTAGTAATTGACAGGTGAAACCGCTAGTTGAGGCGAGTGAAGCAAATAGCTGGAAAGGAGAATTTTGAAAGAATCAAAATGCTGGAGAAGGGAGAAAGTGATAGAAGAGTGCAGAATGCCATGGAAGAAAGGGAAGGCGGAGCACGACAGAGAGATGAGCAGCAAATAAGGGGATAACGTGAGAGAGGGAAATAGGAATGGTAAATGTTGAAGGAGTAGCGGGCGATAAATCGATGTTCATGCGATTAGTTTGGAAGCTACCGAGACACAATGCCATCAGCTACTCCTCCAAACCAAGTGAAGGCCATGTACTGACACTACGGTATGTGAAAGGGAAGTTTAATTAAAATTGATTATCACTGGGGGATGCTCGTTTTCCGGCGGATGGGGAGTAAGTGTTGGGCGAAGTGGTCACCCAGTTTTAAAACGTTTGTACATCGGATCTCAATGATATACAAACCGGGCGCACTGGATAGAGTATATCACCCTAACAGACACTCACATGAAGTTTCGCCTAACCGGCAAGGACTGTCTTGTGCTCTGAACGTTTGTGAGGGAGGAGATGTTGGAGTAGGTGTAGCACTTATTCCACATGGAAGGATGAGTTCCCGGTAGGAGGTCAGTAGGGATGGCTAAATGGATAACGGCGTCGCAAAGAGGGTAAACCCAGTGGAATGCAGGAAGAGGGAGGAAGGGAAATATATGCTACGTGGTGGGATTCCTTTGGAAATGGTGGAAGTTACGGAGCACTATGTGCAGGAGATGGATCCTAGTGGGGTGGTAGGGAAGGGCAAGGGGATCGCTGTACGTGGAGGCGTGGTGAAATGCCGGGCTGAAGACAGATGAGCACAAAATGGAAGCGATGCGGTTAACGGTAGCGTTGATGGTGGAGGATAGGAAGTTCCTTTCTTTGAAGAAGGATGGCATCTCTGTAGTTCTGGAAGGAAAGGTCTCGTCAGGAAAGCAGATGCAGTAGAGACGAAAGAACTGAGAGAAGAGGGTGGTGATTTTGCAAGTAACAGGTAAGGTAGAGGTGGGATCCAGTTAGCTTTGAGAGTCAGTTGAATTATAAAATAAATCAGTAGATAATCTGTCTCCAGCGATAAATTTAGAAAGGTTAAGGACCGTGTCAGAGCTGTAGAAATGGACCAGGTAAATTTGAAGGCTATGTCGGAGTCAAAGTAGTTGAAGATTATAGGAAGCATCAGGTATGCAGTCGTTGATATAGTGTAGGAATTGCCTAAAGCTGATACTAGTGTAGGCTTGAAACATAGACTATTTCATTTAACAGACAACAATGCATGCATAACTGGGATGTATGCGACGAATTTGAAATTCTAAACGGCGGTGACTGGTGATGGAGTGGATCGGATTGGCCCTGATGTTCAAAAACAAATACAGACAGTTTTGAAAGTTTTCTGCGGTGGCTGGATGTTTATTGGTACTGGATATCAAGGCGGTGGAACTGGAAATCACTGAAAAGATCAGGAATGTAGTAACTGCTAGCGATTTAAATAGCAAAATCTTGAACAGGGATGTGAAAATGAGTCGTCGTATGCAGATATTAGTTCAGTGCGGCCGGAACAAACAGAGACAAGGCGTCTACAGGGAAGACAGGTTTACGGATCACGGTTAGGGGGTAGAACGTGAGCTGTGAGGTGAGTGAACTATGATGTTGGTGGCAGTGGATGGGAGATCCCCAAAGCTAATAAGTTAAGTAAAAGTGTAGGGGGCAATGGCTTGTGATCCCTAGTGGGGTCCTGTTCAAGAGGTATGTAAGAGCAGGTGACTGAGAGGACTCGATTGGCCTCAGCAACGTACAGGTAATTCCGTCAGACTACTGCAACATCCCAAAACTGTGGGTTTGATAGCGAGTTTCGTTTAATGCTGAGAACGGAGAGCAGAGAGTTCAGAAGTAGTGTGATTGGAACAGGGGAGAAGAGTGGTGAGACCGAGATGTTTGATGTCTCATCGGCAATTAGCAATGAAAATACCCGGAGCAGGTCGAAAACCAGCAAAGGTGTCCGGAAAAAGAATGTGGGCTGAGCACCTGAGAAGTGGTCATCATTGCGGGCTGCGCAATTCTTGTCAAAGGACGGAAATGGAGGAGGAAGAAGAAGCAGAGCCGAGCGTCATGGCCGGCGCAATACTCACAGAGTGGGGGGGGGGGGGGCGCAGGGCGCCAAAGGAGGCCGTTACAGAGGGCGGAACACTCAACGCACAATTCAAATGCATAAGAATTGATTGATAATTTAAGACATGATGTTGATACTGAAGAAGGTTATCATAGATGACAGGGAAATCCTGATCGGTTGGGGAAGAGGGCTACAGAGTGGCAAGTACATTCCAACGCAGGCAATTGTGTACTTTCTAAGGAAGCTGAAGATAGCTGGACTATGCTTTCTATACTCAGATCGTTTTGCAGATACGCAGTCGGCGGGAGATTATTATAAAATGAACTTCATTCACTTAAAAATTATAGGAATAAACCGTGCGAAGCCTTACAATTTCTTCCACACAAAGTCAATATTACACACCAATTATTAGCACTGCTGCAACTTATGTGACGTCCTGTTGTGGTTTACTACTGCACTTACTGAGGGCTTTATATTTCCAAACTGGCCCCTCATTCTGGATTTGCAGAACAACATGAAAATGTGGTCCTTATCTACCGACCCTTTGCAGTGGCTGTCCCAAGTTGCAGTGCGTCCATCAGCAGGCACTCCTACTGTCTTAAATGTAGGATATCAACATCAGGCGCAGAAATTGGGTTTGGTCATACCCTGGATTTGTCATTGAGCAATATATATTGTCGCTGGCTTAGCCTTAATCAGTAATTAGTGATTAATTAAACAAAACAGAAGATGAGCCAGTGACTGAAGAGGAAATGAAAATCCGGTCACAGGAAGAGTAAAATATACAAAGAGATCTGTTTTCCAACAGTCTACTACAGCGCAGGTAAAGGGTTTCAAGAAGCACGAGTAAAAACTCGATCTGTTACGGACAGAGGCAGCAGGAGGATACTCAAAAGATTGATTTGAAATGCCAAAAAGAGTCCATGAAATGTTTTTGACGAGCAGGATCAAGCATAATCACAACGCATTTTATAGTTTATTTAAGGAAAGGGAGTTAAGCAAGGAGAGGACAGGTTAATGGTAGAACGTCGTGGTCGGAGTCACTGCAAGTTGCCGAGATACTAAATGAGTATTTTTTGACGGTATCTACCGAGGTAAAAAATCTGAGTGCGCAGAGATGTGTTGAGATTGACGAGGAAGGAATGCTGGATCTTCAGAAAACAGTAAGTCTGATGGCTTACATCCCACAATCGTAAAAGAAGCAAGTGAGAATAATGATGGGGATTTGACAAGGATCAGTATAGCCTCGGAAGCAACAACCCTGGATTAATTTTGTAGTAATTTTGTGCCTTTGCTCAAGTATAGTCCAGTGAGCCAAACATCACTGTAAGCTGTTGAAGAGGATAAAGACGGACAGGATTTATGCAAATTTGGAAAGGCAGTTTCTGCTTGGGAACAGGACAACATAGCTTTGTCTGGGCAGTTCATGCCTCATAAACCTGAGTGAGGTTTTTTTTTTAAGGTAGTGAAATAGATATGTGATTATGCTAATACAGTTGATGTTATCTACGTGAACCCTATCAATGCACTTACTAACTATTTTCATGCCAACTTCTTTGAGATGTACTGGATCCATTTAGATAATCCGTTTAGATAATGGACTGGCTTACCCAGAGAAGGGTGAATAGGGGTGCAAAACTGTTATTCTGGATGCATGACTGCATCATCTGTCGTGTTCCACAGTCATCGGTGGTGGATTCTCTTTTGTTTGTGATATCGAAAATTTGGATGAACATCTAGATGGGTAGATTGAGAAGTTTTCAGATGACTCTAAGAACCCACATTCAGGAAACCGAGGTGGAAATGGTCAGTAACATTAAATTAATTTGCATTATATCTGAGGACGTGTCCTGGGATCCGGACGAAATTGTCTTTAGAAAGAAGACAGAGCAACACTCCCTACTTTCACAGGCGATTATATGGATTCGGCGTATCATGTAACCCTTTGGCAAAGTTCTATAGATGTACACTGTGGTGTGTCCTGAGTGGTTGGTACGGAGCCTCGTGAAGAAACAGTAATGTCTAAGAATGGAAAAGCCGACAAACGTGGTGGATGTAGACCAGTCAGGTATATCATAGGAAAAGCCTTCCTCACCATTCAAAGCTTCCGGACTTAGTGCTACCACAAGAAATCAACATCATTCATCAAAGACTCAACGAACCAGGCTATGCTATCTTCCCGTAGCTACCATCAGAAGCGAGGTGCAGGAGGCTTAGGCCCCACTCTACCAAATGGAAGGACATTTAAAATTCTGAAAACCTCAGGATCCGGAAGTACAATGAGTACCTTCACTCACCTCAACACTGAACTGCCTGCACAACCTCTAGCAGCAGGAAGGAAATTGTAAACAGACTACCCTGACCTCAGTGGTCGGGAAGATATTGGAATCTAACGTTAAGGATGAGGTTATGGAGAACTTGATGACACAGGACACGATAGGTCAAAATGAAAGCCTTTTCTGTAAGGGTAATCTTGCCAAACCGGTTGCAGTTCTTGAGTAGATAACAAGTAGGATAGATAAAGAAGATGCAGTGGACGTTGTACATTTTGATTTCAAAATGCCTATGACAATATGCCATACATCAGGTTGCCTACCAAATTAAGGGCCTATGGTTTTACAAGCAAGTTAGTAGTATGTTCAGCCCGTTGGCTAATTGGTAAGAGGAAGTCAGTGGGAAAGAAAGGATCCTTTTCTGTTTGGCAGCATGTTACTGGTGCTGCTCCACTGGATTCTGTGTTGAGACTGCTTCATTTTATTCTGCATATCAATGACTTAGATGATTGATTATATGGTTTTGTTGCCAAATTTGCAGATGATACGAAGATTTGTGGAGGAGCTAATGGGGGTGGAGGAAAGAGGAAGGATACGGACGAACTTAGATGAGAGGAATGGGCAATGAAGTGGCAAATGAAAGTGTTGGAATATTCATCGTCATTTTTTTAGGTAAAAGAAATAAATGTGCAGGCAATTTTCATAACAAGGAGAAACTCCAAAAGTCTGAGATGCAAATGGAATTGGCAGTTCTCGTGCATAACACCCTAAATGTTAGCTTGCAAATGGAATCAATGGTAACTAAGGCAAATGCAATATCAGCATCCAATTCGAAAGCGCTGGAAGGTAAGAGGAGGGATATGATGCTGAGGTTTATAAGGTACTGGTCAGGCCTCATACTGAGTGGCGTGTACAGTTTGGGGCTCCTCATCTGAGAAAAATGTCCTGGCATTGGCGAGGGTTCAGAGGAGACCGGAAAAATTCCGGGAATGAAAGGGTTATCATCTGAGGGTCGTTTGATGGCTCTGAGCCTGTACTCGCTGAGAGTTAGAAGAATGAAGGGGGATCTCAGTAAAACATTTCTAATGATGAAATACCTAGACTGAGCGAACGTGTAAAAGATGTTTCCCACGGTGGGGAGTGCAGTACAAGAGGGCACAGTATCAGGACAAAGCGGCGTCCATTGAAAATAGTGATACGGGGAATTAATTGAGCCAGAGACTGGGAAATCTGTTGAATTTGTTGCAAGATCCAGCTGTGGAGGCGAGATCGTTGGGTGTTTTTAAGGCGCAGATTTATATCATCTTTATGGAACGGCATCAAAGTTGAGGGCAAAACTGTTACGGGCAGTGGAGATGAGGAGTGGTAAAAAGGGATGGGCCATGGTAGAATGCTGGAGGAGAGACGATTGGCCAAATGACCTAATTCTGCTCCTATATCTATATAAGCTTGGATGTTTACATGAATCTCGTCAAGACGTACAAGGAAACGCATGGAAATCATGGAATGTTGGCATCTGAGGAAGCACATTAGGAGTACAGAGAAGTTAGAAAAGTGTTACAGAAGGGCATTCGGAAAGCCAGGAGTGGCCACGAAAAGCCTTGGCAACTAAGATTAAGGTGAATCACAAAGTAGAAACAGGAACATTTCCCATATGGCAGAGGGAAGAACGTGTTCTTGAATCGCTGAGCGTGTTCCTCCAGGCTTTGGTACCTCTATCCTGACACTAGCAATGAGAAGGAGGAATGTCCTGGCTGATGGTTGTCTTTATTATTAGATGCCATCTTTCTGTGGCAACGCTGTCTATATATGTCTTGGGTACTACGGAAGCCGGTACCTAAGATAGGGGTGAATAATTTTACAACTTTCTGCAGTTTCTTTCGATCCTGTGCAGTAGCAACCCAATCCCGCAAACTAGACAGTGATGCAGCCTGTCAGAATACACTCTTGGAACATTTTCAGACGTACTCGAGCGTTGCACGTGATATTTCAAATCTCCCCCTACTCCGAAAGAACCATTACCACTCCCTTGCCTTCTTTATAGCGACATAAATATGAGACGACGAGGTTATGTCCTCAGAGATCTCAACAACAAGGAACCTGAAATTAGTTACTCTCTCCACCTCTGTTCCCAATATGAGGGTTGGTTTCTCTTCTGTTCTGTTGTGTTACCATTACAAATGTCCACAATCAGTTTTTTTTCGCTTACTGACATTGAGTGGAAAGACATTCCTGCGACACCACTCAGCTACCTGATGGATATCACTCCTGTACACATCTCCACCTGAGATTCTACTAACAATGGTTCTATCAGTAACAAATTTATAGATCACAGTAGAATTATACATAGCAACGGAATTAAGGGTATAAAGAGAGTAGAATAAAGGACAAAGCACGCATCGCTTGAGTGCAACAGTGTTGATCGCCTGTGTGGAGGCGATTGTGTTATTTACCCACACAGATAGAGGTCTTCCGGTTGAGAGGTCGAGGATCCAATTGCAGAGGAGGTACAGATGCCCAGATTTGGTAGCCTTTTCATCAGGACTTTTGGAATTATCGTGTTAAACTTTGAGCTACAGTCAACGAACAGCATCCTGACATAGCTGTTTGTATTGGCCTGGTGATCTAAGATGAGAAGGGCCATTGAGATTGCGTTTGCAGTAGACCTATTGTGGCGATAGGCAAATTGCAGTGGATCCAGGTTCTTGCAGAGGATGGAGCTGGTTGTAGCCATGACAAACCTTTCAAAGCATTTCATTCTAATGAGGACTAATGGTGATACTGGATGATAGGGATGAAGAGCACTCACACCACTCTTCTTGGGCATTAGTATAATTCAGCGGTGTCAAACTCATTTTAGGTCACGGGCCGGATTGTGCAAAATGCAGCTTGATGCGGGCCGGATCAGTCGGACGCGTGCGAACGCAGCTTTCGTTGCCTCAGTTTTTTCAGCCTTTTCTCATGCATCTCAGTCTCTGCTATTACTACAAAGTGTTTCACTTTACAAATTCCGTTTCTTATGAAGAAGACTGCCGAATAAACACTAAAAACCCTGAAAACCTGGTAGCTGAATAAACTCAGTATTAGCCATATCATACGCCATAGGCGCTTCGATTACTGGGGCCAGCTTTAATAGTAATTAGATATTATCTCACGGGCCAAAGATAATTCCACCGCGGGCCGTATGTGGCCCGAGGGCCTTGAGTTTGGCATATATGGTATAATTGTTGCCATTTTGAAGCAGATGGATACTTATTAGGTGTTGATATTTGCCTTGTATACACCCGGTAGTTGTACGGTGCAGGTTCTCAGAGGCTCACCAGGTACTCCGACAGGGCCTGTCACCTTGCGTGATCAAGCTTCTGAATTGGTAGAAGTACATAAGTGAATGGGAGATATAGATCAGTCAGCGACATTTTACCCTCACGAGTAAATCATAAACATTAGAAAGCATCTTTTTCTTCCGAGAGGGGGAAAAATAGAGGCCATATCGATGGCATTTTCTCAGGCAGAACGGACTGCCCGAGGAGGAGGTCGAAATCGATATGGTCAGAAAGTGTAAGAGGAACTTCGGCAGATCAACCGGCGGTACTTGTGATATGGACCATGCAAACTAACATGTAATAGTGGAAAATTAACACGGTGCTCTGCATAAATGTATGGGTCAAATATCCTGAACCTGTGCTGAAATATTCTCCTCCACGCTCATCACCACAGCTAATCTCCAAATAGTCTATGTTCTGTAAATCGCAAGATCATTGTATAGGTCCAACATTGGGCCTGAAATTTGCGACATTTTTTCTAACGTGCATCAGTTATATTGAAGGGATTTGGAAAGACTGCTAAGTAGAGAGAAGGCGCTCTGAGTGCCAGATTTGTAGTCTGGAGTAACAGACCATTCCCACCTTCTAAATCCATCGGTTCATAAAGGTAGCCACAAAGTTGGAAGGGACAGTCAATAATGTATATATTTTTTTCCTTTGCTAAGACCATAGCAAAAACAAACAGGCGATTTCGAAATTTCAGATAAATAGAGGCACTGATTAAATAAACATCAACCTAACATTTCCGCCGTCTGATTTTACATACAACCAGTTTTTGCTTTTTGTTTTTTTAATTCACTTCCGACATAGAACACAAGTACATTGAGGTGTTCTTACAAATGCATATAACGTCGTTTCTTCTACCACTAGTGGACTACAAGCCGGTCCGGTCGACACTGTACAGTAAATAATGTCGGTACTGCAATGGTGCTGAAGGTGGTACTGCAATTGTGCCGTGGCAGTTTTTTAGTGCAAAGCAGTAGCTGGATCCGTCAGAGTGTGTACTTGTTGCAGTGAAACAAGCCGAGGCGGACCGAGAGCATAGAATATCAGCGGACTAATCAGTTGGCGTACAAATTTAGAGGGATGGGTTGTTGTCAAGATAAACTGGTTCAAAGGGGAAAAGAGGTCCTTCTTCCTTCACTCAGAGAGTGTTTACTAGCTGTAACATGTTGCCCGATCAATTGGATCGGATTTCACTGGACTTCTGAAGTGTCGACATGAACACTTGGAAAGGAAAGATGAATAGGGCTTCTGACCAAATGCAATATTTGCGAATACTTCATGTGGACTCGTTTGGCCGAATATTCGTGACTATATAATAAAGAATCTGTGATCAAGTTAGCGGTCGGGTCTCACACCTCTTTGTGCAAGATCATCTGGGACACCTGATGGAATTCTGATCCCCATAGCGGTCAGGATGTTTCGCATGTGCTCCGGGATACCCGGCGGGCGGATTGGAATTGGTTATTTTCACTATTGTCACACTTACTGTAAAGCAGTGAAATGGACGTTCATCGAAAAGCTTATTATGGATAGTATTCATGCAGAACAACTCATTATACAGTGAACTGCAGTAAAACAACAGCGGTGCAGAATAAATTGTAAAGCTGCAGGTGAACAGTAAGGCACAATACCACATCAAGATTCACGGTGAGGCCGTTTCAATCTTTCCCGCTCGACACAAGCCACAGCAAGAGAGAAACCCGTAAAGGAGCCGACTCACTGTAAACACTGGAAAAGGACAGTGAAGGGAAGGAACAGAAGCTGGAAAGTGATAGGAAAGTTAAGCGGAGTGGGAAGGCAGGGGACTGGGGAGTCGGGATGAAAGGGATTCATAAATAAGCCGTTAGCTGATAGCTGAAAGACGTGGAGCTGAGGAAGAGGAATCTGAAAGGTCAGAAGTCCCTGGAATTATATGAAGAATTTCGATGCTGATGGGCAGTTTATAAGGGTGTGGATGACGAGAACGCACGAGAAGCTCACCTGACTGAGAGGAAAGGAAAGGAAGAGCTGTGAGAAAATCGTCGAGATTGTTTACCGGCGGCAACAGAAAGGGATGTGCTCTAGACAAGAATACCCATTGTGGGCCATCTGTTGCAGTGCGAACCCTTGTAGTGGTCACCCTGATTCACATGCGATCAGCGACTCCCCGCGGGCTGATTGTAATTGGATTTGTTTGATTGGTTGTTTTATTATGTAATTGGATTTGTTTATGATGATGTATACGGTAAAGCAATGAATTGGATGTTCATGGAAAAGCTTGTGGTGCATAGTATTCATGGAGACTACATTTTATACAGTGAATTGAAGTAAAACATCAGCAGTGCAGTAAGTTGTAACAGCCACAGGTGAACAATAATGCACAATACTACAACGAGATAACTTGTGAGGTCAAGGGTCAGTCATATCGACTCTCCTCTAGCCCCAGCAATACGGACGACCTGAAGGAGTCAACTCGCTGTAAGCACCTTCGCGTCATAAAACATGTAAACACAAACGCTTCCAGGCATCGCTCAGATTCGGCAACACAGAACGCAAGAAGAATTGTTAGCAGGAAAGTCAGCAAAAAGTATCGCATCTGCAAGAATACCAATTACTTCGTTATTCTCCAGGTACCTAAACAGCCTGGCCGGAGCGGCAATATTTCATATGCAAACCATTGGGCGTTAAGTGAAATCACTGGTGCTCAGATTGTGACACCTCCTCTGCATTGTTAAGGTCTGACGTTGGCTCAATAACCACTTCATCTACCAGTTTGGATCTGTCTTTGCTGCTGTCTAGAGCCGCTGACACCACCACCCCCACGCCAACCGCACAGTCGTATTTATTCCGCTTCTCTTCCGACACTGAAATATCTATTCTAGCGCTTGTCGGTCGCCAAATTGATCCTCTATGAACAAACTTGAATAACTTACACTTAATTTACCGCTTGTGCGCTCACCAATATCACGGTAAAAGCATCGATTACCCAAGATGGTGGAAATCTGTGGCTGCAAGGAGTTTCTGCAATATTTGTCATCGTTTCAGCGATAGCCAGCTCAGAACATTCTGTCCCGTCTGATTCTGGGAAGTGAGTTAATTGACCGCTGCAGATAATGGAAATCATGACCAAAACGAAGAAATTGTAGGAGGAAGCCAGCATGCCAGGCAGAAAGGATACAGGGAAAGGGGCCGTTTCGCGCCAAAACGCTCCTTTAGGTTTGGAAGGGATATCGACAGAAGCCCGGGAATAAACAAAAGTCCCGTTGAAGGGGTGCAGCTGCAACTAGAAGCTAATATCTGAGTTCAGCTGAGCGGGAAAGCAGGTGGTTTGGAAAGGTGGCATGAAACGGAATCACAAGTGAAGCAGGGAGTTGATCGGTGGAAGACAAAAGAGCAGCGGAAGACGAAGAGGACTGTGAACCATGGAATAAAGCACAGAGCCTGTGAACTAGAGGATGGTGATAGACAGGTCATGAGGGCGGGGTGGCCGAGAATGCGCGAGAAGCGCAACATACTGCAGGAAAACAAAGGGGTAAGCGGTGAGAAAAAAGTAGATTCTGTCCCGTCGGTAAGAGAAATAGAGAACCAGATGTATTATGAGGTGTTACTCCTTTTACCTGAGTTGGACTTATCGTGGCAGATTTGGAAGCTGTGGATCGACATAAGGTGTCGGGATATGTTCCGGAACTCAAATAGATGACACCAACTGATCCTGAATGAATCGGCGAATACAGTAAGTGTGTCCTATGAAACGATCCCTCAGTCTACCTGGGGTCCCAATGAGGTAGAGGAAGCCGTAGTGGGAGCACGGGATGCAGTCAATGACCCTGAAAGGTTCGCAGGTGAAAGCATCGCCGTAGATGAAAGGGCGGCTTCGGGCCTTAAAGACGATGAAGAGATAGTATATGGGCAAGTGTATTATTGAGCAAGTTGGCAAGAATGAGAGGCAGCTGTTGAAAGCGACGAGTAAATAAAAGAATCCCGCACGGAACGATCTTTGAAACTGGACATGGAGAAGAGGAAGACGTGTTTGGTGGTAGAGTCGATTTATAGATTACAGATGCTATGGTACATATCTTGCATGCGGAGACTCGTGGCATGTTATCTGCGGACAAGGAGGCCAATATCCTTTATTTTTTATGTATTATTTGGTGTGGCATGGAGTGAAGAAAATACAGCAGATACTGTTGATGTAAGCGTAGATCATGGTGGAAGGGAATTTCTGTTTACTGTAAAATATGGAAATGTCGCCTCCCTTCTCCCCCAACTCCCCACGACTAGAGAGAATATACTCATCCAAAGAAATGATAGAATGCAATAGCATCTTGCATGTGTTAGTGGGACATCGTGTATCGGTTCAACAACCGCGAGAATCAATGGTTTTCCAAACGATGTTGATAGACAATTTGTCTCTGGAATTGGGGCGAAGATGTCTAGAGTCCAGAGTCGAGTCAGGCATCTGAATGGGAACGAATAAATCTGAGGGCGGTCAGGAAAGTTGTAGGCAACACTGATGAAATTGGCGAGTTCAGCTTCAGTGCGGGTAGCAGCACTAATTCATCGTTGGTGTAGGGATTGAATGGGTTGTCTTGGGAGCACAGACGCCCTCTTAGGAGTATCACAGGAATGCTTGATACAGACGAAAACAACCTCCAAAATTAGACAGCTTTGTCAGAAACGGAAAGCAGGGGAAATAGTTCCCTCCCCCCCACCCACCAGGCTTCAGCTGAGGTGCAAAGGGGATGCTGAGGCCAGTAATGCGGTCGGGATAGGCTGTAAGCAGCTGTTTTGGAATTCAAAGGCAACACACACAAAATGCTGAAGGAACACAGGTCAGGCAGCAACAATGGAAAAGAGTAGACAGATAAATTGTCGGGCCAACACCCTTCATTAGGAGACCGATTTTTTTGTCTGTTGTTTTGTCTTACGGGCATCTGCATCTGTGTTTGTTTTGTAAGTTAGTTCGTCGCATTGTTTGCATTTACCCTCAGGTGGGTGTACAGAAGAGGGGGCAGTAAGGCAGTTGAATTGTAATGTCATACAACATTTATTTCTAACATTTTCTTGTTTCAAAAACAGATTCAGTGGGTATTTCACCACATTCTTTAGTTCATCTTGGAATGTGCTCTGAGTCAGAGCGTAAATACACGAGTTGGTGCAGGAACTGAGGATCTGCAGCATTCCCGATGTGTATTCTGTGATAAAACGGGGATCCGTGACAGAATAATAAACAGCACTCTTTGAAATCCGTTGATAGATATAAAATGCCACCTGTATTACCCACAACAATATGAAACTACCGGTAATGCTGAAGAGCAAAACGATCGATTTGCGTCGGTTCTCCAACTCCCGGTCCTATTCATTCTCTCTACTCTTTTGTCTCCAGAACACCCCTACGGGCTCGATTGGACGCTAGAATCTGCCGGACAGTCTGAATATTGAGCATCAAAATCAGAAAGAATGGGACACAAGGGGTTAAAATCCTGTGAATCATCGTTCATGCCGCCCATGGGGGACTGGGGGGTGGGGGGAATGTTTGTAGCTCGTTGTATAAACACAATACCATAGTACACCATCAATTAATACAAAAGGCTCGTATACTCAGCCCCAGGGGTCACTACCCAAACAAGCCAGCACACTCACTGTTCCGATAACCACAGCCGCCTTTATTTCGGTGCAATATTTTGTGTTCAGCTTCTGACAGCAAATAGCCACAAATCGATCGACGGTGAAAGCGACAGTCAGCCAGACAGAGGTCGCAGTTCTCGCAAAAAACAACCATTCATGGAGTCTGAACACAGAGGTCATCTCCAGGAATGATCCGGGAAAATAATGAAAAACAGTCAACCTCAGTAGCGGATCGGAGCTAAGAACCTGTAGATCGGCCGCAGCCATCCCAACCATGTAGCGAGAGACACATTTGGAGAGACCGCACTTTCCCCCGGACAGGAACACAATCGCCACAAAGTTCGCTGGAAGGGAGACGAGTAGCAGAAAGTTGAGAAAATACTGAGCAGAAGCCAATGCAGCTGTTCAGGCAATCCTGTAATATTTCCACTTTATTGTTGAATTTAAAAGTGAAAGAGTCGAGAGACGGTGCACAGGCCGCGTAAAAAAAGCCGGAGTATACTCCAAAAACTGCAGTCACACAGTTATTAGAAACCCACAAGTTCTATGGTGCCACATGGAACTCATCACATTTGCTAAATTGTTACAGCAATAGTTGGTTTGATTGTTACTCAGACAACCGCTTAAAAACAAATGAGGCAATCAATCAATATGATCTCCGCGGGCTCTATAACCACAATATTTGCAAATACAGTGCAGCTGCTACAAGAACAAAAACAAAGAGACCCGAACATCACATTATTGAGCACAAACAGCAGAAAGAACACAGCCTAACCGGCTGAATTCCACAGCTGTTCGCCGATTTGCTAAATTCCTGCAGCGGTTTGGTTTCGATCCAGTTCCCAGAATCCACTGCGCGGTGTTTTCATTCTGTTCCTGAAATGAGGTATACCTGGTCTGGACCGGTGACAGTGGAAACCTGTGACAGAGAGAATCACAACATCGGAATTCAACTTCAATTCCCAGCAACGGCAGCTGACACTGTTGCTTACAGAGAATTCCAAAGACTGAAATAAATGGATAGTAAACTGCTTCTATTCGAAAGATGACCGGATACACTATTTCAGTGAGAACCTGTTACTGTACACTTCACAGCTCCGGCAGACAAGCTGAGCTGATGCATTCAAAACGGCCGTGATTTATACAAAGTATTGGTCTCCAGAGATGTGTTTTCACCCCGACTAATTTTACTTGTTGTAGTTACTTGAAGAAGCACCATAGTTCAACACCATTGCGTCTGACGTAAATATTGGACTGAATAAAGACAAATACATCGAAATTCTTGGCATTACCTCGGCAATGATTTATCTGGTGGAAATGATGACGGAGCTCTGATGACGGAGCTCTGATGATGGAGCTCTAATGACAAAGACTGTGCTTTGTCGTCGAGCAGCTACATTTACAGATTAAATGTTTTTTGTTGACTAAACATATATCTATAAACGGAATTCACCGACCCTGACCGTACGACCCCGAAATCTGCCTCTGCGGTTTCCTATTTTGAATTGTCTGCCTATCAGTGCTTCAGCTGCTACCTAACCCCCCTCCCCCCCCCCACACAAACACACACATTGAGAACATTACTTGGCTGCTCATTCGATTTCTATCCCCTACAATTCTGTACACCTCTTTCAAGTGCAAGCCAGTGGTGATAACTTTTAAATGTAAGAGCTACAATGCAATCTTTGTACTCGCAATGTCTCCCTCTCTCTTGCTCCCTCGCCCGCCCTCCCTCGTGCTCTCTGATAATACGTTTCTCCTTTTCCCCCTCTCTCTCTCCCTGTCTCCCTCTCTCGCGCGCTCCCTCTCACATCCGGAAGTACATGCAATGGGTATTTTGTCATCAGTTATAAAACAGTTTAAATTGAGTTTCTGGAAGGTATTTCAAGGGGAGAAAAAGAAACGACTGCTAGAGAAAGAGGAGTTAAATAAGGTGCATGTAAGGACGGGTTATGATGGGGGCGAGTAGGAGTGATTCGTACAAACGAAAATATACTCCAAGAATAGAGAAACAGGGGTAACGAGATCGCATCAACTTCATTTTAATCGGGGTGGGAGGTAAGGAACAAACGAGATTTCTCTCAGATGCTGAGGTCTGCGATGCCTTCGGCATCAGCTGTGAGCAACTCTAGGGTAACACTGACAAAATGCTGGCGGAACTCAGCAGAACAGACATCAGCAATGCGAAAGAGAAAACAGTCTACGTCTTGGGGAAAATCCCAGTATCAATTTCCGTATCATCAGTATCAGATTTTGTGTGTTGTATTTTGTAATTCGAACACTTGCAGATTTTGTCGTGCTCCTTCTCCATCTCTGTTCATCACATTGTTTTCCATTTACCCACAAATGGCGGTACACAACACTGAGAATTAATGTAACTAGAGTACAATAACTTACAGCATTTATTTCAAGAGTTTAATACCTTTCAGAATCCAATTCAGAGGGCATTTCACCGCGTTTTTTAGTTCCTCTCGGAATTTGCTCTGAGTCAGGGCGTAAATACACGTGTTGGTGCAGGAACTGAGAAACCGTTGAGAAGTCGTAATCCGTTGATAGATATAAAATACCACCTGTGTTATCCACAACAATATGAAACTACCGGTGAGGCTGAAAAGCAAAACGATGGATTTGCGTCGGTTCTCCATTTCCCGGTCCTTGTCATTTTCTCCACTCTTTTGTTCCCGGAGCCTCAGGCGGGCTCGACTGGCCGCCAGAATTCGCGTAACAGTCAGAATATTGAACGTCAAAATCAGAAAGAATGGGACACCGGGAGTTAGAATGCGGTGAAACATCGTAAATGCCGCCCAAAAAGGAGAGTTTTTGTAGCTCGGTGTATAAAAACAATACCAGGGAACACTATCAATTATTAACAAAGGCTCTAATGCAAGACTCCATGGAACACACTCCAAACAGGCCAGTACACTCACTGTCCCGATAACCACAGCCGCCGTTCTCTTGGTGCAATATCTTGTTTTCAGCTTCTCACAGCAAATAGCCACAAACCGATCGACGGTGAAAGCTACAGTCAGCCAGACAGAGATCGCAGTGCTCGCAAAAACCAACCATTCACAGAAGCTGCAAACAGGAGTGATGTCCAGGAATGATCGGGGAAAATAAAACCAAGAAGTGTACCGGAGCAGCGGATCGGAGATAACGACCAGGAGATCGGCCGCTGCCATTCCCACCAGGTAGCGAGTGACACATTTGGAGAGACCGCACTTTCCCCGGGACAGGATCACAATCGCCACTAAGTTCGCTGGAAGAGAGACGGGAAACAACAATTTGAGAACATACATCTAATGCAGTAGTTTGATGGGATCATGTAATATTTCAACTTTATTGTTGCATTTAGCCGTATAAGTTTCACAAGAAGGCGCAGAACTGATGCAGACAGAGAATTGTACATAGTAAAATAAAGTCAATATGATTTGAATGCGGATTCTTTGTGAATGACCGAATTGTGAAGTTGTATCGGAGAATCACATTCTTGTAACTTCCACCTCAACTTCATTGCGGGATGGACCATTTTCACTTCATCCCTTCCGTGTCGCATATGGAACTCTGTTAGATGTCAATAAAATAGAATATATTTCACGTTATTGATAATTATGTTGTGTTAATTGGCTCGGCAGAGACTCCATTGGGTTCTGCATTTAGTACTTCACATACAGTAACAGAGCACATATTAATTAAAATCCTCGTTTCATGCTACAACAAGGAGCTCTTCTCATTTGCTAAAGTGCTACATCCATTCGATGGTTTGATTGTTACAGTTAACACAGACAGTCTCTCACAAAAAAATTGCAAGCAATGCATTGGTATAAACTCCTTGGCCTGTAAATGCGCAATATTAGCAAATGCAGTGCAGCTGCTACAAAACCAAAAACACAGAGACCCATATAATATTGATCGCAAACAGCAGGAGGAACGCTGCCTAACCCATTGAGTTCCACTGATGTTGGCGGATCCGCTGAATTGCTGCAGCGGATTGTTTTCAGATCCATTACCTAAATCCACAGTCCTGGATTTTCTGTTCTTTTCCTGAAACACGGAATAATGCGACTGGACTTGTGGCAGTAGAAACCAGCGACTGAAGCAGTCACAACATTGGAATCATAATTAAATTCCCAGCAACGGCAGCTGATGCAGCATCTTACCGGGAATTCCAAAGGCTGAAATAAAAGGATAGTAAACTCCTTCTATCCGCAAGAAGACTAAGTACACCATTTCACTGAGAACGTGAGACTTCTGTTGCTCCTGCAATCACAGTTCTGGCGGAGACTGCAGGCTGATGCTTTCAAAGCGGCCCTGATTTATAAAGAGGATCTGTCTCCAGAGATATGATTATACCGCTGACTAACTTTCTCAGTCACAGTTCCTTGAACAAACACTTTAATTCAACAGATTTTTTTTTCTCTCTGCGGGACATATTGGGCAAATTGATCACCAACACTTCGACATCCTTGAGCATTATCTCAGCAGTAACTCATCTGGTAGAAACAATTCCACAGCTCTACCGACAGATACCGAGCTTTGATACAGAGCAACCACTTTAACAGGTTTCACTATTGTATTGCTTAATTTAACGGAGTTCAATGACACCGTCCGAATTCAAACTTATGTCCCTACCGTTTCCGATTTTACACACGGACACACACACACACACACACACACACACACACACACACACACACACACACACACACACACACACACACACACACACAAGCACACTCGCAAATACACAGACAGACACAAGGAGACACATGCATGAACACAGATAGACAGAACAACGTCGTGTTGGCAGCAGTCAAGAAACCACGTTGATGATGTACAAATACGATGAATTTGTCCATCTCGGAATTCAAAGGCAACACACATAAGATGCTGGAAAACTTTTGTTGAGTTTCTCCAGCATTTTATGATTATGCTGATATATGAGCATCCCAAATCTGCCAGAGGTCAAACGAAATTTGAGAAGAATTGTTTCAATCTGCAAAGTAAAGGGCAGACCGGTTAAATAAATAAAAGAAAATCTGTACTCCAAAATTGGGAGATAAACAAATGCAGAATGGCTGACAGTGAATGACCAGCGTCAGAGAAAATGTTAGATATATATGTGCGTGCGTATGTGTGAGTGTGTGTGTGTGTGTTTGTGAGAGAGAGAGAGAGAGAGAGAGAGAGAGAGAGAGAGAGAGAGAGAGAGAGAGAGAGAGAGAGAGAGAGAGAGAGAGAGAGAGAGAGAGAGAGAGAGAGAGAGAGAGAGAAGGAGATAAGGAGAGAGGAAGAGACAGACAGACAGCTAGATTTGCACTGGCACTGGCTGCATCGGCCGCGTCACACAGCCGTCTGACTTTTCCTGTTACTGGCTCATTTTCGTTCTCCTACCACAGGGATAGATTTCTGTCAAATCTGATATCCCCTCCTGTCCAGCGACAACGTATAGAGCAGGCGCTAGTCTCTCACGCACATTGTGTTGTAGAGCACAGAGAGACCATCAACTCATCAGTTCTACAGTCTCAGACAGCACAGGCATGCAGTCCCACAGTGAGCCCGTCCCAGATACACATTTCCAATACAACTGTTACTCTGAACCACAGACAGTCAATACTTCCATTGTATTCTGTACCCTAGTATTCTCCAGGCAGAACCTCAGGCCCACACCCCACATCCCTACCCACGGATGTAGGAAGAGAGTCACAACAGCGTTGGCAGAGTCACTGTCAGTTCAGAAAAGAAAGAAAAAAACACAGTTGGAAAATTCGGAACTACTGAATGTGGTGTGCGTGGAGTTTAAGAAAGTTTCTCAAAAGCACATGGGATTGTGAGTAATGTATTTTGTTGATAACAGAGGGTTCTCCACGAAATTGTATCACTGCTGACTCATTTGTCCGCTGTGCTGGCTCAGCGACAAACTGCTCATGGCCCAGTCATGGTAAATGACATTGCCACAATGCACAACTTTCTCTACATGTTGAGTTAAACCTGTAAGTGTGGTATCTGCTCTTATTTCCAGTGTAAATCTTAATTTATTTCAAATCCATATTTTCCAATTTTTTTTTTCCCTGCAAGCCAATCTGGACTATCAGTTGTCTTTGCACTCAGGGCTCCCGTTTTCCCTCACACAATTTTGTTCGGAACGGGGGGCAAGCACTTGGATATTTTCCTTTCTCTTTGATATTCGAATAAACCTGCCCTTGTTCTCTGGGTAAGGGAACTGACAATTACCCCATTGATAGCAACTGTTCCAATCTTCTGGGAAAATCCTCACGTCTCCCAAGTCAGGGCCATCATGTAAATCAGTTACTAATGATGAAGACATTCCTGATTCTCTTCCACCATTCTCAGCTGGTTGTTATGGTAACACTCACTTTGTACACTGACTTGGTTTGCTCATAATGAAGTATGAGTGTAAAATATAAATAAAAGAGTAATAAACCGATTGCCCATTTTAATTATGTGGAAATATTAGACTGCCTGGGCTGCTGAATTGGATCTTCCGCAGGGTGGTTGATGTGGACTGTACACATTTGTCAGAAGCACAGATTAAGTTTTAAATCTCGGAAAGATACGGTCACATACTGGGAAATATTGACTGCTCATCGGCAAAGGAGTCAGGAAATATGCCCACCCCCAATGTGAGGACATGACAGATCTGGATTTTGTTGCTTTGTTAGAACAGGCGACAGATTAAACTACACATAGACGAGAAACAAGCCCGCAGATGCTGCAGATCTGCGGTGAAATGGGAGCGGGAAACGTGATCACGTGACCGGTTTACGGACTCCCACCTGGCCCGGTGACTCTTCTTCTCAGCCCTCACACGCCGCCCCGCCCACCTGCAGTATTTTCTGCATAATTTCAGGTTTACAGAAACTACATTTTTATTCTTTTCTTCGGTATCTTCTCCCTCGGTCTCTCTGGTGACACACAGTCACGGGTTTGACCTTCATACATACAATTTACAGCCAAAAAAGAAATGCGTCATTTAAATTATTTCTGTGTTTATGAAACATGATTTCTATTCACATTCCTCTGGCCCCACTGGACAGGAACACGGACATAGCACCAATTGAGAAACAGCCGGAGTTGGCCATTCCGCCCCTCGAACCATCAACAAGATGGCGCTGCTCTCTCATATCAGCCATGTTTCTGCCCGATCCTCATTCCATCGATACCTTCGGGCTCGTAACAGAGACGTATTCGTCGCCCTCTGTGGTGGGGATTCACAAACATTCACTACTCTTGGAGTGGAGACATTTCCCTCATAATAGTCCCAGACAGTCCACCCCCTTTTTCAGTGACTGGGATCCCTGGTTCAACAGGTAATGATGTTGAGCATTTCCATGCGTTCTCCTCTCTGTCCTCGATTCTTTAAATTAAAAGATGATCACATTTGATATTTCTTAATATGATGCTCCACCCCGCTACAGGGATCAATCTGGTCAATCCTTAGTGCACCCACCTTGATAAATACTGTCAAGCCTCTATCTTTATGCTCTATGAAATGAACCTTCACAAAATGCAGGTTTTAGGGGATCCAGCAGGTCAGGCAACTTCTATGAAATGGAGTAAGCGGACGACACTTTGGACCGAGACCCGTCTTCAAGACTCAGGGAAGTGGTGGGGGTGTCGGGGGGATTCACCTGAACTAAAATATGGCGAGTGGGGAAAGATGCTGTCTGGAAAGTGAGAGCTGAAGCCAGTGGGATGGGAAAGTGCTGGAGAAGAAAGAATCTGCCAGGAAAGGAGAATGGACAGTAGGTGAAAGGGAAAGCGGCAGGGATCCAAGGGGTAGTAATAGGGATGTGAGAGGAATTAAAATATCACAGCGTGGAATAGGACTGGGAGGGTTGACATTTTGATCATTGGAATGAAAAATCGATATTCATACTATCAGATATAGGCAGGAAAAAAAGATTTTGCGTTGTTTCTTCTCCACCCTGAGGGTGCACTCATCTTAAAACATGAGGAGGCTACCATCATTTGCAGCCGTGTGATGCCTCCACCACTCACCCCTTACACCCTGTCGCCATTTCTACCCCACTGCCTCCCTCTCACCTGGATCCAGGTCGCTGCCCGGATCTCACGCCATATCCATCTTAACTTCTTTTTCTGACTATTTTCCGTCCACTCTCAGTCCAGTGGGAGGGTCTCGGCCCGAAATGCTGACGGTCTATTTCCCTCCACAGATGCTGCCCGACCCACTGAGTTCCTCCGGCAGTTTGTTCTATGTCTATATAATCTGTGCTAGTACGGGGAACAGGATCTTACACCATATTCGAGATGGAACCTGAACAAAACCCAAGTGTTTTCATTCAGTAACTCTTGCGATAAATACAATATACCTTTGACCTCTCCATATCCGCTGTCGGGAATGTGCAACAGATTATGTTCCAAGACTACACCGGTATCGCTCCCCAGCTCTTCCTCCAGTGCACCGCCCACTGCATTGGTGCTGTTTCCCTCACCCATGCTGAACTAGTAGACTTCATCAACTTTGACTCCAAATACTACAGAAGCTGCCATCAAATTAACAGCCTATTTGCAACACCTCCCTCCCATTTCTCGATATACTGATATCTTTTAAAAACCCTCTGATTCATAAAGCACCCTGGACCATCATCAACGCTGCCCACGCCCGCATCTCTTCAAATTCGCGCACATCTGCCCTCACCCCATCTTCCCGTCACCACATTAGGAATAAGGCTCCTCTTGTCCGCACCTCTCACTCCAGTAGTCTCCGTACCCGTCAGAAAATTCTCCGTAAATGCCAGTATCTCAAAAAGCATCCCGTCACCGACCACAATTCCCCCACCTCAAAAAAATCCGCTTACCTCAGTAATCGTTCCCTAAGTGACACCACTCGTCCCTCCCGAGTGATCTGCCTTCTCGTACCTACCCCTGCAAGCGGAACAATTGCGACAGTTGCTGCTAAACTTTCTCCCTCACTACCATTCAAGGCCCCAAATAGTCCTTCCTGATGAGGCGACACTTCTTAGTGTCATTTCCTGTATCCGTTCCTCCAGCTGTGGTCTCCTGTATATCGATAACACCCAACATGGACTGGGAGAGGGCTATCCCAGCACATAAGCTGCGTCCCTCAGAAAAAAAGGTTTCCAGAAGTCCACCCATTTCAATTCGATCTCCCTTCACTCTCTGCCATGTCAGTTTGTGACCTCCTCTACTGCCCAGATAAGGCCACGCTCAGGTTGGAGGAGCAACGCCTTATATTCCGTTTGGGTAATCTCCAACCTGATGGCATGCACATCGACTTCTAGTGCTTTCGGTCATTGCGCATGCTTCTCCTCCACCTTTCCCTATTCCGGTTTCCCCCCTCACCTTTCTCCTTTAGCTGCCCATCTCCTCCCTCTGACGTCCCTCCCCGTTCCCCTCTTCTCTGGCTTTCTATAATTTCCTTGCAGACCTCTAACCCTCCTCTACGACTTTCACCAATCATCTCCCCAGCTCTTGACTTCACCCCTCCGTCTCACCAGAATTCACCGATCACCTGTGACCGTGTACTTCTTCCTCCCATTTCCCGACCTTCTTACCCTGACTTATTTTCTTCCCTTTCAGTCCTGAAGAAGGAATTCGGCCCGAAATATACCACTGTTTTTTCTTTGCCAGAGTTGCTGTGTGGTCTGTTGAATTTCTGCAGTACCAACCTCAAATCTGAAAGCAATCCGGCCTTGCAGTGTTCATGTAATAAGCTGAAGGGTTTCATCACGTAACCTGTGACCAATTAAACTGTAAATTGTAATCGGTACGCTTGAAGGAGGCGCGGCCCAGTAGACGTTCCTCTGTTGAAGCGCCGGTGCGGGGACAACGGTGGTTAGTTTGGAAACACTGGATCCGGGGACTCGGGAAGGAGAAGATGAGGAACCGGTGAAACGGCAACAAGAGGGTGAAGCGGATTATCGGCGTCCTCGTCGATAGCGATCGAGCGTGAATGGACGTCGAACGGAGTGCGAAATCTTGGAAATGTACCGAGCTTTGTACCGAAGAGTCCGATAGCAGATGATCGCAGTTTTACATCGACTTTCGTATAGTGCTCCTCTAATAATCTGTCCTAAACACCGTACCTGTCCCGGCACTGTTCGATATCATTTCCACTGCGTGCATTTGTAGAACGCAAATTGTCCGTCTTGTAAACGTCCGGAGCGGAGCTGTTCGCAAACTAAAGTTGGATTGTTGTTAAAACCCTTCTACAAAACCCACTCGCCACCCCCAGATGTCACTAAGACCCATAGAGCAGATACCCAATAATTCATGAACTTCTTTTTTCCAGTTTTCTCAGTGAATTTAGTAGCGACTGTGATCCCGTCGCGGTGAAAATGCGTCCCCCCCACCTGCACCACTCGCTCTCTGGTCGCCATGGTAACGGAGGGCCTGCAACTTCCTGCTTCTACAGCATGCGCAACCTCTCCACCTAACTTGGCATTGCCCACAAAATTAGCCACAAAGCTTTTATTTCTGTCAACTAAATCACTGATATTTAAAGTGAATATAAGCTGTCGCAACACCGAGCCTTGCAAAACAGGGTCCCCGGCAGCAAACCAGAAACGTCCTATTTATTCACAGTCCTTGAACCCAACATTCAGCCAATGTTCACAGTGTGATCTCTGTCTCAGAAGCCGATACCAGGCTATTCGTCAAGAGGGGAAATCCTCACAAGGCGCCAGGCTTTGCTGGAGTACCAAGTAGGGCTCAGAAAACCTGTGCCAAACAAATGGCGGGGGTGACATTTTCAATCTCTCTTTGTTAGTCGGAATTTCCCACCTGCTTCAAAAGGGAAGCGATTGTACCAGTGCCCAAGAGGAGCAGGATAAGCTGCCTGAACGACTATGGTCCAGAAGCACAGATATCGATGGTGATGCAGTGCTTTGAGAATGTGGTTACCGATAGATTTAACTTGTCAAGTCAAGTCAAGACTAGTCGCTTTTTCTTGTCATTTCGACATAAACCGCTGGTACAGTACATAGTAAAACGAAACAACTTTCCTTCAGGACCATGGTGATACATGAAACAACACAAAACTAGACTAGACTACAGACCTACAGGACTTCATAAAGTGCACAAAACAGTGCAGGGCAGAGCAATAAGTAATAAACAAGATGATAAAAACTGCTTCAGGAAGGACCTACACGCACTACAATTTACCTATCGCCACAATAGATCTATGGTAGGCTCAAAGTCGTTGGCTCTCCGTGCGGCCTTCGGTCACCCGGTCAGTAGAAATACCTATGTCAGAATGTTATTCCATGTCTACAGCTCAGCGGTTAACACCATCATTCCTGAGGTTCTGATGAAAACGCTGCAGAACCCGGGCTTCTCTCCCTCACACTGCAATTGGATTGTGGTTGGAAAGATCACAATTTCTGCGTATTGGAAGTAACATCTCCAATCGCTGAAAATCAACACTGGCTCACCTCAGGAACGTGTGCGTAGCCCAGTGCTCTACTCTCTCCACATCACTGACTTTGTGCAAAAAGTACAGCTCAAATGCCATCTATAAATTTGCTGACCATACAATCAGTATGGGCAGAGTCTCAGATGGTGACAAGAGGGCATACAGGAGCGAGGTAAACCAGCAAACTGAGTGGTATCACAGCGGCAACGTTGTATTCAACGTCTGTAAGACCAAAGAACTGATTGTGGACTTTAGAAAGGGTAAGACGAGGGAACACATACACATAGAGAGAACAGTAGTACGCAGAGTGAGCGATCTCCAGTTCATCGATATCATTATCCCTGAGGGCCTAACCTGGACCCAACATATCGATGCAGCCAAACCGAAGGCAGGACAGCGACTATATTTTATTTGGGGCTTGAGCAGATTTTGCATATCACTAACACACCCGCATGTTACTACAGATGTACGGTGGAGAGCATACCAACTGGATGCAACTGGAGTGAACTGGGATTTTGACTTTTCTACGCGTCGGGACTATTCCGAAATCAAGCAATCATTCAAAGCTCAAAGTTATTGCCTCCACAGTTTCTCAACTAACACTTTGACAACAGTGAGATATCCTCCATCACGTCAACGTGACGTAATTAACTGCACCTCTTTTAACATCCTAAGTGTCTTCTCTTTCGTAATACAGATACCAACGAAACTAGGTTTTGTGTGTTACATTCTTGAACTTATCTCATACTGCCGGTGTCTTTCACAACGTGTAATGATGGGAATTATTGAGTTCGTCCGCCATTTCAAAGAAATGAGTGATTATGGTATTAATGGACGTGCGGAGGAAGTCCAGAGTTTGATTCGATTTGGAAGAGTATTAGTGGGTGTGTTGAAGGTAGGTCAAAAGGCATTTTACTGTGTACAGTGTTAGGTGGTGTTGGGGGAGTCTATATTAGGGTATACTAGTGGATAAAGTGGGGTTTGGAATTCTATCGATTCGGGTAACAATGCGTTTCTGGTTTGAGGAAGTGACTTTATGCTGGGTGCGGTATTAATGGGTGTATGAAGAGAAGAGAGAATGGGAATAGAAAGGGAAATTATTTGTTTGTCGAAGGAAGGGCTGCTTGTGATGATGCCCATTGATGGATTAATTGGTATATGGAAGGAGGTGGAGGTTTTGGGAAGGAATATATTATTCGGAGTGTGGAGGGAAGAAAGAATGGGCTTGCAATAATGACGTAGTAATAGTTGTTTGAGGGGAGGAGGTGTTGTTAATAGACTGGGGATTCTAAAGTTTGGGTTGAGCGAGCGATGGGAAAAGACGCGGAATGAACTGATGTGTGACGACAGCGGTGAATCGTTCTCATCCTCAGCAGGTCGGGCAACACCTACGACAATGACCAAGCAGTCGATGTTTCGGACCAGGACCCTTCATCAGGGCTGGAAACGAAGTAGAAGATGTCACAATATGAAATCTGGGGAAGGACGACCAGCCAGAGGTTTGTTAGGTTAAGCCAAATGAGTGTGGTAGGGGACAAAATAAGAGTCTGGGTGTTTGTAAGTAAGAAGAGCTGGAAAACAGGGAATCTGATCAAGTCAGACCTGTGAAGGAACTCCGGTCAAGAGTGGTTGGAAAATTTAAGAGAAGCAAGCCAACTGGGGCCCTTGTGTACAGATGACAAACGGGGAATCAAGGTGGAGACAAACACATGAAACAGGGAGAAATAAGTTTGCTTTGATCTTTGTCTATGGACAAGGACAGAGGGAGTGCAACTTCGCCGTATGGTCAGAGAGCCAGGCATAGGTGATGGGAAGGCGACAATTACCATCCTTGAGAAAATTGATCATGGAAGAACGTAAAGGAGGAGAGACACCAGGGGGAAGGTGATAGGCAGGTCAGAAGAAGCGGCAAGGGTCCAGAGTGGAGAAATGGATGAAGGGAGAAATATCGGGTTAGAAAAATGGATGTTGTTGCTATCCGAAAAGAGGTTACCGACATGAGGTGTCGATCATCGACACTGAAACTGGACTCATTATGGCAGAAGATGAGGCCATGTACCGACATGTTTGAGAGAGAGTGAGGAGGGGATTTGAAATGATAGGACCGCTATTTGTGGATGGAACTGAAGTGCTCGACAGAGCGTTAATTAATCTGATTAACGGTTTGCATACGTTCAACATCTTCGTAAGCCTGAATGCTGTATTAGTTTAAGGCTTTTCGCTATATTCAAGAAACGTACAAACGGCATTATCTTTGATAAATTTGTATTGTTGTGCTCTATAACCGCGACAATTCCCAGAGTGGAACAGAGCAGGTCGACGAGAGTATATGGAGTGTATGGAGTCCAGGAATGGACAAGATGAACATTTAAAATCATAAAACCGGGAGGTGAGCCTGAGACTGTTTCGCAACAACATTCACTGACTTTTCGATCGTCATTTGTTCATCTTTGAGATTTCGCAATTTCGTATCAAGCTCTCCATATGTCAGCGCAATAGGGAATTTAATTGAATTATATCATGTTTATTTTTATCCCAGCTGTTGGAAGACACGTCAGCTTTGTGTAGTATTGAATATTCAGTGTGCTGGAGCGAGTATAAATGAATGGCCTTGGAGATTCATCAGCTCAGATTTGCTTCAGCGAGATCGCGGGCGGCTGGAAGAGAGGCTGACTCACAGGTAGCATGCTTGAAACATTTTACCGTGTGAGGAAGATATATTACTTGATCATTGCCGTTACCGGCGATCCTGGTAAGAGCAAAGGCGAACTAACATTTGCAGTTCTATGTGCGCGGTCTTTGTGCTGGTTCAGTTAGCGACAGTGTTGTGATGTCGGTGTATCAGTGAATGCGGTGGAGTCGCTGCGACAGATCTCTGTGCTCGTTCAGATGTTCTGTGAACAGTTTAATGTGCTGACACGGCTGAACGTAAACCGGCAGTTGAAACAGATGTAGAAAGAGTGATCGGAGACATTGCACGCAGTTTCGATTTTTCAATGCAAATCGCTGTCAAAGTAAACTTCGATAGTCCAGCGCGCTCGGAACCTTCGCGGGCTACCTGGTGTTACTTCGTACCAATAGAGCAACATGCTTTAAATCCAAATTCAAAGACATTTCGGTGTGTTTTGAGAAAGTTTGAAGGAAACGCGGGAAGTCAATCGCTGCTGAGATTAAGGGGAGAGCAGCAGATATAATTTATGAGTTAAAGTGCAAACGACGGGGGTTTCCAAAAATTCGAATGAGTTTTTATACGTTTTGTACGTTTCAGCGTACCAGGGTTTGATTCCACGCCCTGTTTCGTGAAGTGAAGAGGGAGTTCAGAGTCAACTCAGCAGTGTCCAGTAGAGGTCAGATTGGGTAAGGTACCTGCGATACTACGCTCTGGAACAATATAAATCGGGACATTGAGCAAAATGCTGCAGTGACTTGGAGTCATCCCTGAAAGAGGCAGATGTTTTGATGTATCTACGTTGTCTTTAGTTTGGGAATTGGATGGTTTAAGCACTAACGTGTAAAATATCTGAAATTTCAATGGGCCAGGAAAAATCTTTAAAAACAAAAATGCGAACTCTCTGTTTGGATAGCTTCACAAAGCGTGCAGAATCCTCGGCAGCAGGGGAGCAGCAGAATTTAAAGTAAGCGAGCCAAGCGCGCCCCCTATGGGTGGTTTACAAATTGGGAGTCGAGGAAGAGTCTAAGGCCTGCAATTAGGGGAATTATGTTTGTACGTACAGAGTGACAGAACATTGGTGACGGGAACGCAGCAGTCACTATTGCTGAGAAATTTGCAATTTTTTTTTTTTTTTTTTTTTTTTGCAACACACATCAGTCGAAGACACCATGGTGGGAGAATTATATTAATATCTCTATCGCGTCCTCGGCATCAGTTGGCAATGCCTCCTCCCCAAACACCACTCATCTCCAGTATCGAGTTCCGTACCCTATCACCGAACATGCATGCGTTTAAGGCGTCTTCAACTCCCGCTTTCATCTATTAAACCTACAGCAATGAGTTTTCCACAATTGTTCATAATTTTCAGTTTAACTCTGCCCTAATATCCTTGGACCGGCAAGACAGTAATTCACTCCTTTTTTTGTGTGTGTTCCCCCAGTGAATTTAGTGGCGATCGTGATCCTGTCCCGGGGAAAATGCGGCCTCTCCACCTGCACCACTCGCTACCTGGTGGCAATGGTAACGGCGGATCTACTAACCATCACCTTTGAGGTCATACTTTGGTGGGTCAGTTATAATTACTTCCCCGGATCTTTCCTGGACATCACCCCCGTTTGCAGTGTGATCGCTGCCGGGGGATTTGCAGCCACGGACTGTTCTGTCTGGTTTACCGTCGCTTTTACCTTTGACCGGTTTGTCGCCATCTGTTGTCAGAAAAAGAAAGCTAAATATTGTACCGGGAAAACTGCGGCTGTGGTTCTGACAACAACTGGCGTCCTGTTCTGCTTTAAAAATGTGCCCTACTTCTTTATATACCAGCCTGTCAGAGTGGTTGATAATATACCCTGGGACTGTACCCGGAAGCCGGAATACTATACGGATCCCGGTTGGATGGGATTCGGAATGTTTTCTACCGTTCTAACGCCATTGCTGCTGTTCGTGATAATACTACTGTTCAACTCTCTGACAGTCAGACACATTTTAGTAACTAGCCGCGTCCGTAAGGGGCTGAGGGGTCAGAGCAAGGCGGAGAACCGCAGTGACCCGGAGATGGAGAGCAGGAGGAGGTCTGTGATCTTACTTCTCACCATCTCCGGAAGCTTCATCGTCCTGTGGTCGGTGAATGTTGCCGAATACCTTTATTACAACATTGCCGGAAAGGATCCAAAGAATTACAAACATTCGGAATACCTACTTCAACAATCCGGAGGCATGTTGCTGATATTAAATTGTTGCACAAACACGTTCATTTATGGGGTAAATCAGTCCAAGTTCAGAGAGCAGTTCATCAAAACAGCAAAATATCCGCTCACGTCAATTATTCAACTAATTAATAAAGATAATATCTAAGTTCTCAGACGTGGTCACAGTGTTTTCCATCTTGACACCAGAGAACTGGCGGTGATCGGAGAAGGTAGCAGCGGGGGTGAATAAAACGGGTTTAGGGCCCGAGAGAGACAGCACGAGAACAGACCCTTCCGCACCCGCAGACCGCGACCTCAACATCCTACCAATTATTAAACCTTTTATGTTTTCAACATATTCCCACTGTCATCACCGCAAAACCCCTTTACGCACCCCAGCGTAAGTGCTCCCTCGGATAAGTGACCTACAACGAGAGGAAACCTAGCGAAAAAAAACTGTCGTCAAAGGAGAAAGGGCGGAATTCACACCGAGGGCCCCGGATATCAGGTTGGACCTGGTTGATGCTCAGAGTGAGTAGACAGAGAGATTTACCTGACTGCATCCAACATCGGCACCTTCAAGGCGTTTCGTGTGCAGAGATCCTAACTTCAGCTGTTGTGTTTATCTGTATCCAGCGACTTCGTAACAACATTATGCACAGGACATGGCTCAACAATGTACAAGTATTATCTGCAGAAAGTCAATTTGTCAGTTTGCTTGCATGACTTTGTGAGGAAAGTGTCTATCTTCCTCATTTCCCAGGGAGTTATTTAGAAATCAGTAAAGAATTATAATGAACTTCTCACGGTAGAAACCGCCAAGTGATCTTGTGCGAAGGACCGGTGGTTAATTCAGACGGGAATTCAAGTTCCGGGAAAGTAAGACTATTCATTCACTGCATATAAAGGTAGAGTTGGACTATTCGTTCCATCGAGTACTTCCGCCGACTTTACTTGATTGTTCTGTTCCTGAACCCGACCTCCTTCATTCTCCCATAAACGATTAGCTTCCTCTCCAACAAAGAACCTTTAAACATTTTTCTATTTTCTACACATTTTCAGTGGCATCACATTTGAGTCCTCTTCAAATTAATGCCAATATTACCTTTCATTTTCCTTAATACCAAATTAAACTGCAAGTTCGCCTTCTGGGAGTCCAGAACAAAGATTTATCATTCCAAATGCATCTATTATTTCTTAATTTTCTCCCTATTTAGTAACTTTCCCACACATTACTCGTTCGTTCCAAAGTGCGTACCCCACACTACAGACGCTGTATTTCTCGTATCAATTTTTTGCCCACTCTGTCTAACTGATCCTCGTGCCGGCGTCACTACTTGTCTCTGCAGGTAAATCCGGCCAATCTGAGTCCCACACATTAGCTGACTCACAACTGGTAGAAAGCCTGTGTACTCGTATTTCCCTGGCTTATCTCTGTTATATAACGACGCGAATTTTGTTATCTCTTGGCCTTTCGGTGCATTACTTTCTGAAAAGCTGCCAGAAAGCTATCTCTGCTAAGGACACAACAATATCTGTTTTTGTTTCCCGTAATAAAAATGGCCAGAGAATGCACGTTCATATCTGGTGGTATTTATGACTAACTGTCAGAAAGAACGGCCTCTGGACTAGATATGCCCGGGAACCATCTCTTGAGGCGATGTTTGAGGTTGTCATCGAAACTCGGTTATAATCGATACTTGTACCTGGCTGGATGCCGAAAAGAGTTATTATTGCCGTTCTATATTTTTATTTCTCAGCTCCAACTGGTAGAACCTGTGGTAGTGACATGACCTATCACAGCTATTTCTCAATTGCTAGGTACTTTCTGACAAATCGAGCTTTATTCAGTGTTGTGCTTTCTAGAGATTTACATAAACAGTTTTCTAGGTATAAATATTGAATTCTATAATGCACTTAATTTTGAGTTAAGCTAAATGTAGAAATTACGATTCAGACAATGAGGTACTATTACCCCTGTAACCTACCCCGTGACAGGGTTGAAGAACAAACAGAAATGTGCAACACTTTGGAATCTGTTATTGCTATAAACTAATAGTGTTTATTAGTAAACTGCACAATACGGTAATATAAATACAAATATAATGAACAGGTTAGCAATGATATATGTGTAGAAATAGGAACAACACTAGGCTCCTTCAAAATTAGGGGTGAATGGATACAGTCTTACGATGATGAAGAGAGTTCGGTTCAGTTAAGGTAGTTAGTTGAATAACGTTGGAGAGACAGAGAGAGGAGAGAGGTGATGTCGTCGATCTTCTCGTTGACTTCCGAAATCCTGTCGTAGTCACCCACTATGACCATAACACGTATGGCCATTCTTTAGTGGTGGAATTATCACCCAGGCATGGATGGACACACAGATAATTTCCCACCGGTCGCACCTTTTCACACTGTGACCACTGATCGATTTCCCCGAATGGATCCTCCAAAAATCCGCCTTCATGTGTGTGGAACAAATCTCGTTCACTGTCCGCACTGTGTGTCTGTCTCCTAGCGGATCTCCTTTTTATCTCCACATGTTGGACACCAGCTGCCGATCAACCTGCTCCGTCCTCCTCTTTCTGCAGGAACTTTACAAGCAGGGAAGTGTCCTTGCGGAAAGGTAAATAACTTTCAGAGAAACCATAACATCAATCTTTCGAGCAGTTTCCGTCTCTCTCTCTCTCTCTCACTCACTCACTGCGCTGGACGCCTCCCTCTCTCTCTCTCTCTTTGTAACAGCTCAAACAGTGTCCAAAAGCCAGTCTCATTCTTCCGACATTTGAAAGTGACTGGCCACAGAAAATATGAATCCTAGAGGTACATAACACGCCTAATTAAGAATGATTAGTTAGGCACAGAAAGAATTTGTAATCGCTGAAAATTACTTTTATTGATTCATCTGAAGATCACGTGAATTTACGCAATCGACTACCTGTACGCTTGCCAGTTAAGGTTCTGTGACCCTCCATGAAGTGTCAGAGAATAGAAACGGTAATAACCGGGGCGAGTGACTTCGCCAATTAAGATTCCTGATCTAATCGCCAACTTTCCGATATGGGGCTATTTTTTTCAGCGATCGTCGATGTTTCTTGTCCGGAGAGATTTTGCCGTTTTACATTCAATAGGCCTTCATTTTAAACACTTCTTTCAAGTTCAATGTTGTGCTCCAATCTCGTTTGTTGAACGTCATCTGGCTGATCAGTGCCATCTTCTTATTGGCCCTGGTCCAAGCGAACCTTTTCCGCGTGGCAATTGGTAATTTATGGCTCGTATTCTAAATCTGTTAGCAAACCAGTAACCAGCTTTAATCACTCAGGGATGATACAGACCCCACCATTCACAAACCTGCCTGTTTAGTCATACCAAAGAACACCTCACAGATAGCTTCTTATTTAGAAATGATTTCTAGTCCGGCAGATTCCCTGAAGCATCATTGTGGATACTTCCAAACGCTGATTCAGCCAAGCAAAATCAGATTACATAATGGAGGATAGAGAGCAGCTTCACAACATGGTATCCTCCATTCCTTCGACCGTATGGCAAGTGTAAAGAGAATTGTCTACTTCCACTGTCTTTGATTAATTCTAATTCACTGACGTCTAAACTGTAGTTCTCTCTGGCGTGCAAAGACATGACCGTAAATAAGTCACTTGGACTTTTTTTTTCTGAAAGAGGTGATTGAGGAGATAGTGAAGGCATCAGTGATGATCTTTAGAGAATCACTAGATTCTGAAATAGTTCCTGGGGATTGAAATTGTGTAAATTTCGCTCCATTAAATTGGAAGGGATGGAGGCAGATGAAATAATGTTATAGGGAAGTTATCATGACCTCAGTGGTTACAAGGATATTGGAGTCTATTATTAACGATCAGGTTTCGGAAGTACATGATAAAATAGGTCATATTCAGCATTAATTTCAAAAATGGGTATCTTGCCTGACAAACCGGTACTAATTCTAAGAGTAAATGACGGACAGGATAGACAGAGGAGAGCCAGTGGATGTTATTTAATTAGATTTCAGAAGGCGTTTGACAACCTGCCAGACATGAGGCTGCACAACATGATAGCAGGCATACGTATTCCGGAAATGGTACGAGCGTGGATGGAATATTTGCATGTTGGCAGCAAGCAATACGGTCTAATAAAAAGAGCCTTTTCTGGTTGGCTGCCAGTGACTCGTCCTGTGTAGCTGAGGTTTGTGTGGGAACACTTTATCACGATATATGTCAATGAATTGCATTAAGGAATTAATGGCTTTGCGGCCAAGTTTACGGCCTGTATGAAAATCGGCGGAGGAGCAGTTTGTCGGCAGAACGATTAAAACATTTTACATGAATGGACAAACAACTGTGAGATGAAATATAGTGCATACAAGTCGGCAGAAAGAAGATAGGTGTTGACTTTTCTAAATGGGGTTCCCTAAACGTTCTCCTGCAGGATGAGTCGGTAGTAAGGAAGCCAAATACAATGGTATCATTTAATTCTACAAGAAGAATACAAAAGCAAGCGTGTGAAGCATCGGCAAGACCGCAATTGGGATTGTGTGTGCGGTTTTACAAACATAGAAACATAGAAAACTTACAGCACGATACAGACTCTTCGGCCCACAGAGCTGTGCTGAACATGTCCCTACCTGAGAACTTACCTAGGGTTACACATAGCCATCCATTTTTCTTAGCTCTATGTATCTATTCAGGAGACTCTTAAAAAAAACCCTATGGTATGAAGGAGAATTGTGAGGTGGTACACTTTGGAGGGACAAACTCCAAGGCAGAGTACAAAGTAAATGGCAGGATACTTGGTATCGTGAAGGAGAAGAGGGATCTGGGGGTACATGTTCACAGATCACTGAATGTTGCCTCACTGATAGATGGAGTAGTTAGGAAAGCTTATGTGCTGTAGCTTTCATAAGTCGAGGGATATAATTTAAGAGTCTCGAGGTTATGATGGAGCTCTATAAAACTCTCGTCAGACCACACTTGGAGTATCCTGTCCAGTTCTGGTCGCCTCACTATATGAAGGACGTGGAAGTATTGAAAAGGGTACAGAGGAGATTTACCAGGATGCTGCCTGGTTTAGTGGGTATGGATTATGGTCAGAGATTAAGGGAGCTAGGTCCTCACTCTTTGGAGAGAAAGAGAATGAGAGGAGACATGATAGGTGTATACAAGACATTAAGAGGAATCGATAGAGTGGACAGCAGCGCCTCTTCCCCAAAGCAGCACTGCTCAATACAAGAGCACATGGCTTTAAGGTAAGGTGTGTGAAGTTCAAGAGGGTTATTAAAGGAAGGTTTTTTAGTCAGAGAGCGGTTGGTGCGTGGAATGCACTGCCTGAGTCAGTGGTGGATGCAGACACACTGGTAAAATTTAAGAGACTACTAGACAGGCATATGGAGGAATTTAATAGGGGGGGGGGTTATATGTGAGACAGTGTTTAAGAATCGGCACAGCATTGTGGGCCGAAGGGTCTATGCTGTGCTGTACTATTATATCATCCGTCACCACCACTTTCGCCGGCAACCCATTCCATGCACTCACCTTTCTCTGCGTAAACAAAAACTTACCCCTAACATCTGCTGTGTACTTATTTCCAGGCACGTTAAAACTGTGATCTCTCGTGCTAGCCATTTCAGCACTAGGAAAAAAAAAGCTCTGACTATCCACACGATCAATGCTTCACATTATCTTATACACATCCATCATCTTACCTCTCATACACCGTCGCTCCAAGGAGAAAAAGCCAAGTTCATTCAATCTATTCTCATACGCATGCTCTCCAACCCAGGGAACATCCTTGTAAAACTCCTTTGCACGCTTTCTATGGTTTCCACATCCTTCCTCTAGTGAGGTGAGCAGAGTACTCCAAGTGGGGTCTGACAAGTTTCCTTTAACTCTGGGATCATAAACTCAATCCCACTATTGAGGAAGGCCAATGCACCGTTTTCTAAACACTGACTCAACCTGCACAGCAGCTTTGAGTTTCCTGTGGACTCGGAATTCAAGATCCCTCTGATCCTCCACACAATTGAAATTCCCCATTTTAATGTTGTCATTGGCCTTATCACATGCCTTTTCCAGCTCCCTTTGCAAACTCAACCCCACACTTTGGCTACTGTTCGGAGGCCTTATATGTTTTCTATAATGTTTTTATTTCACCCTTGTAATTTCGTAATTCCCACCCACAAGGATTCAACATTCTCTGACCCTGTGTCACCTCTTTCTGAAGATGTAATTCCATCTCTTACTGACATATTCACACAACCGTCTATGCCTTTCTGCCTGTCCTTTTAATACAGAGTATATCCGTTGATGTTGGGCTCACAACTATGGCCTTGCTTCAGCCTCGACTCATTGATGCCCACAATGTCATACCCCCCAATCCCTAATTGCAGTACGAGTTCGCCCACGTCATTCCAAATGCTACGCGCATTTAAACACAACACCTTTAGTACTGCAGATTTCACCCTTTTGAATGTTGTCTCTGTGGAACAATTTAACGCTTTGTTCTGTTTGCATTTGTACCTAGTCAACGGTGTGACTTTTCCTACATTCATGTAACGTCCATAATCTACTTGTAAACCTGTTGGTTCATCCTCATCTCCATCAGCCTGGTTCACAACACCACCACCCCCCTCCCTCGCCATACTATTTTAAACCACAGCCAGCAGCTCCAGTAAATCCGCCCGCAAGAATATTGGACCACTCAGATTCAAGTCCAACCCGTCCCTATGGAAAAGGTCCCACCTGCGCCAGACGACTTCGAAATTATCCAGAAATCCGAATTCTTGATCCCTGCTCCAATTCTTAGGCCACGCATTTATCTACCACTTCATTCTTTTCTAATCCTCACTGTCGCGGTCACCGGCAGTAATCCCAAGATTACCACCCTTGAAGTCTTGCTATTTTCCTAACTCTCTGTGTTCTTGTTGTTTCAGGATCACCTCCCTTTTACTTCCTATGTCGATGGTACCAATACGAACCAGGAATTTTGTCTGCCCTTTTCAGGGCGCGTCCACGAATACACTGGATCCTGGCATCTACGAGGTAAACTACCATCCGTATTTCCTTTCTGCGTCCATAGAATCGCTTATCTATCCCCCGTACCATAGAGTCCCCTATTATTGCTGCCATCCTTTTCTGTTCCCTACCCTTCCGAACCAGAGTGCCGGAATCGATGCCACAGTCAAGGCTAAATTTTGCTTCCATCCGGGAAGTCTTCCCCCCGTCAGTACTCAAAATGGAGTACTTATTGTTGTCAGGGACAGCCACAGGACTGCTCTCCACTATCTTACGTATCCCCTTTCCTCCCCTGACAGTCAACCATTTATCTGTCTCCTGTGGCCTGGGGTGACGACCTCCTTGTTTTTCCTGTCTATCACTGACCTGCTTCCACTCTCAAGGCGATGGTCATCGATCTGGAGCTCCAGTCCTAGCACCGTGTCGGTGGAGCTTCATCTCGGTGCATCGGGAGCTGATGTGGCTCTCGGGGACGCTGGAAATCTGCTGGAAATCCCATATCTGACACCCAGAACAGAACACTGCCTCTGCAGACATGCCCGCTATTCTATCAAGATTTGAGTATGAAATAAGAGATGAACTTACCTACTTACCTTGCCTCCGAAGCCCTGTTGCGCCAATACATTACTACTCTGTCTCAGACTGTTCAGAAGGAGACCTCTTGCAACCCAATGGCTAGACTGAGAGAGTGAGCCAGGAGTTAGAAACAACCATTCATTGTTTCGTGTCTTCAATAAAACCGACCTGAGGTCCCAATTGGTATTGGTAGAGATCGCTCACAATAACCTCCAGTCTTCCTTTGAACGCCAGAAGAAGTTCCAGCCCCCACCCCGACCCTGAGCAGAAGATTGATGCTGGAGTTCCTGCTGCTGAACAGTTGATCCAGCGCTGAATACGCACCTGTAGACGAGCCAGAGCTTCTCTGCTGTGCGCCCAGAGAGGCTGATCCGCGTCGCCGTCAGGTCAGGCCGTTCATGCCGGGAGAGGATGTCTGGTTGGCATCCTGGAATCTTCCCCTGAAAGATCGGTGTCGCAAATTGGCACCGCGCTATATGGGGTCGTTTGTAGTTGAAACGGCTTTTAACCAGGTGTCGGTTAGATTGTGTCATCCCTAATCAATAAAGATACAACAAGTATTCGTTTTTTACCCCAGCTCAGGCCGCTTATTACCTCTACTCCGGCCCTAATTATCCCAGCTCACATTCCTCCTCGCTTGGTAGATAGTTCCTGGTCTATTTGGTGCGGCACTTCCTGGCATCTCGACGGGAAGGTATTAAGGTCCTGTGCCTTGTGGACTGGGAAGGGTAGGGTCCCGAAGAAGGTTCTTGGTTCCTGGCGAAGTGCAGCTTTGACAATTCAGTCATTCAGGGCTTCCAACGGATGCAGGTCTGTGGCGCCTCAAAGGCCACGTCAGTGGTGGGGTGGGTCGTCATTAACACGGTATCGGCAGCGCAGCAGATACGGCAATTGGGTGAGTGAATATGCACGTGTGAGCTAATTATTCCATCGTGATAGTATTTAACATCACTCTTTCCGTCATAGCGCTTGCCGAGACTTGAGCAAAGCACAACAATGCTTTGCTGCCCGCTTGCATTCAGCATTACCTGAGAAATTGGACTGTTGAGCGAAGTGGCTCTGGAGAAGAGAGGGTTTCGTTATATATTTAATTATTACTTTCAGCCGCCTTGTTGGCTTCGTTCTCCACTTTGAGTTTACTAATTAATGCCTTGTTTGGCTCAGCGTAAATTGTTTTCCTTTCCCTCTAAGTTTGTTCGCATTAGAGTCGGTAAGGTATTGACCCGCTTCACTGTCGCTCTCTCTCGGCACTTGGATCACATCCGAACGGACTGACAGGAAGTTTCTGTGGAGAGGACTATAGTACGAACATAGGGTAAGACAGAGACCCGTGTGTTGTTTAACCAGTTAAGCTAACATTGTCTTTAAAGTCCTGTTCATCTGTTCAACGATCGCACTGTATTGTGGTCGATAGGGGATATGGAACCTCTGTTTTACCCCAAACAGTTTCATTAGATTTCGTATTACCTGTGTGGTGAAGTGGCAACTTTGATCTGATTCTAATGTCCACGGCAATCCCCAAAGGGTTTAAAAAAACTCTTCCAACCAAAGCCTGGCCGTACCGTCAGCTGTCTTCAACATCCAGTTGGGAAGGACTCTATCCACTATCTCAAGGACATATTTTAGTCTTCCAGGGGTTGGAAGGAAAGGCCCAACAACATAAAACTGAAAATTAACACGTGGTCCTTCTACGGGAGTGCATTCTTAAACTGCTTTTGTAGCCGATTCACCTGGATTACCGTAGGGCACAATCAAACAACTCCTTCAGTAATGTTGTACATCACTGCCACCAACACAGATTCTTCAACTGTTCCGTAGTCCTGTCTGCTCTTTGATGCCCACACATGTCATGATGCCAATACATCGTCTGATTGCTCTCACGTTCCGGCACCACAAAATTATCATTATTAAGTACAAAGCCACTCCGTGCCTGTATCCCTTGATATTTCCCATACTCTTCAGAATTCTCACCTCTTTGTACCTTTGCTAACACCTGATATTGCTGCTATGTCATGAGTAAGTCTATATGTTTAAAGATTGTTGGTTTCTCTGTCATCCCTACCTCTACATCCTGACTCCATTTCGCCACGCAGCTTGGTTCTAGATTGCCGAACTCACCAGCCTTCCTGCTCGATTCCGGGAATGTCTTTAACTGAGCTTTCACCTCTTGTTTAATCCATCAGTGTTTTCTCTAGTCTTCTCAGATATTTAGTTCACCAAGGGAGCTGACGGTAAAGGTTTGTCATTTATTGAGATATAACCTCTCGCTGCCCAAATGTGAAATTTGAGATTTCCTTACATTCCTGCTCACAAACTCTCAGTGCTGCACAAAAGAAGACGGGTCGCTGTTTTACCAATGAACAATACAGATGGCAAATTAACCGTCTGAAGCTGTTATAAGAAAATCAAAATGAATATTACATTATTTATCACTGGGACATCACTAGAATAAACTATATGAGGATCGGAGAGAATCGGCAACCATACGAGTGCAGAGATACACGGTGCAGAAAACAATCTGGAATTGCTGAGTAAAGTAAAGGCTGCCGGAAAATGAAACACGCTGCCTTGGTGGTTTTATTTTCGAGCAATTGATTAATTTACTACGAACTTACTTATTTAAATTAATGAATTTACTTAAATAGTTTCCTTTCATTCTTGCAACATTAAAGAAGTTGGGTTGCCAAGCCACAGAAATTTACAGATCAGGCGCTGCACAATTATCTCTATGTGGTTGCTTTACGAGTCGGGTAAAAAATGAAGCCGGGCCGAAAGGTCTGTTTGCAATAATAATCTGTTCTGCGGGATGTACTGCTCAGTACAACCGTCATCATTTATCAGGGCACTATCTCAAAATTTAACAAAACCCACTGCAGGAGAATTTTGCTCTGAACAGAGCTTAGGGAAAACAGAACATGCTTTAAGAGTATTTACTAGATTTGCGGAACAGCGGGATAAATAGGGGGACACACTGGCTCACACAGAATCAGAGGCTCTCTGGTTCAGGACCTGAGACAACACACATAACAATGTAGTAGAGAGTGACAGATACAGAATTAAACCCAGACACTCACACAGTAACAGAGACTCACAGATACAGAATGAAACCCACTCTAACAGAGGTTCAAGGATACAGAATGAAACCCACACTCTCACACTGTAGCAGAGACTGACAGATACAGAAAGAAACCCACACTCTCACACTGTAGCAGAGACTGACAGATACAGAATGAACCCCGCATTCTCACACTGTAGCAGAGACTGACAGATACTGAATGAACCCCACACTCTCACACTGTAACAGAGACTGACAGATACAGAATGAAACCCACACGCTCACACTGTAGCAGAGACTGACAGATACAGAATGAAACACACACTCTCACAATGTATCAGAGACTGACAGATACAGAATGAAACCCACACTCTCACACTGTAACAGAGACTGACAGATACAGAATGAAACCCACACTCTCACACTGTAACAGAGACTGACAGATACAGAATGAAACCCACAATCTCACACTCTAACAGAGACTGACAGATACAGAATGAAACCCACACTCTCACACTGTAGCAGAGACTGACAGATACAGAATGAACCCCGCATTCTCACACTGTAGCAGAGACTGACAGATACAGAATGAAACCCACACGCTCACACTGTAGCAGAGACTGACAGATACAGAATGAAACACACACTCTCACAATGTAGCAGAGACTGACAGATACAGAATGAAACCCACACTCTCACAATGTAACAGAGACTAACAGATACAGAATGAAACCCACACTCTCACACTGTAGCAGAGACTGACAGATACAGAATGAACCCCACACTCTCACACTGCAGCAGAGACTGACAGATACAGAATAAAACCCACACACTCACACTCTAGCAGAGACTGACAGATACAGAATGAACCCCACACTCTCACACTGTAGCAGAGACTGCCAGATACAGAATGAACCCAACACTCTCACACTGTAGCAGAGACTGACAGATACAGAATGAACCCCACACTCTCGCACTGTAGCAGAGACTAACAGATACAGAATGAAACCCACACTATCAAGCTGTAACAGAGACTGACAGATACAGAATGAAACCCACCCTCTCGCACTGTAGCAGAGACTGACAGATACAGAATGAAACCCACACTCTCACACTGTAGCAGAGACTGGCAGATAAAGAATGAAACCCACACTCTCACACTGTAACAGAGACTGACAGATACAGAATGAAACCCACACCCTCACACTGTAACAGAGACTGACAGATACAGAATGAAACCCACACTCTCACACTGTAGCAGAGACTGACAGATACAGAATGAAACCCACACTCTCACACTGCAGCAGAGACTGACAGATACAGAATGAAACCCACACTCTCACACTGTAACAGAGAGTGACAGATACAGAATGAAACCCACACTCTCACAATGAATCAGAGACTGACAGATACAGAATGAAACCCACACTCTCACGCTGTAACAGAGACTGACAGATACAGAATGAAACCCACACTCTCACACTGTACCAGAGACTGACAAATACAGAATGAAAGCCACACTCTCACATTGTATCAGAGACTGACAGATACAGAATGAAACCCACACTCTCACATCGTAACAGAGACTGACAGATACAGAATGAATCCCACACTCTCGCACTATACCAGAGACTGACAGATACAGAATGAAAACCACACTCTCACAATGTATCAGAGACTGACAGATAAAGAATGAAGCCCACACTCTCACACTGTAACAGAGACTGACAGATACAGAATGAAACCCACACTCTCGCACTATACCAGAGACTGACAGATACAGAATGAAAGCCACACTCTCACAATGTATCAGAGACTGACAGATAAAGAATGAAGCCCACACTCTCACACTGTAACAGAGACTGACAGATACAGAATGAAACCCACACTCTCACACTGTAGCAGAGACTGACAGATACAGAATGAAACCCACACTCTCACACTGTAACAGAGTCTGACAGATACAGAATGAAACCCACACTCTCACACTGTAGCAGAGACTGACAGATACAGAATGAAACCCACACTCTCACACTGTAGCAGAGACTGACAGATACAGAATGAACCCCACACTCTCACACTGTAACAGAGACTGACAGATACAGAATGAAACCCACACGCTCACACTGTAGCAGAGACTGACAGATACAGAATGAAACACACACTCTCACAATGTAGCAGAGACTGACAGATACAGAATGAAACCCACACTCTCACACTGTAACAGATACTAACAGATACAGAATGAAACCCACACTCTCACACTGTAGCAGAGACTGACAGATACAGAATGAACCCCACACTCTCACACTGCAGCAGAGACTGACAGATACAGAATAAAACCCACACACTCACACTCTAACAGAGACTGACAGATACAGAATGAACCCCACACTCTCACACTGTAGCAGAGACTGCCAGATACAGAATGAACCCCACACTCTCACACTGTAGCAGAGACTGACAGATACAGAATGAACCCCACACTCTCACACTGTAGCAGACTGACAGATACAGAATGAAACCCACACTCTCGCACTGTAGCAGAGACTGACAGATACAGAATGAAACCCACACTCTCATACTGTAGCAGAGACTGGCAGATACAGAATGAAACCCACACTCTCACACTGTAACAGAGACTGACAGATACAGAATGAAACCCACACTCTCACACTGTAGCAGAGACTGACAGATACAGAATGAAACCCACACTCTCACACTGCAGCAGAGAGTGACAGATACAGAATGAAACCCACACTCTCACAATGAATCAGAGACAGACAGATACAGAATGAAACCCACACTCTCACACTGCAGCAGAGACTGACAGATACAGAATGAAACCCACACTCTCACACTGTACCAGAGACTGACAAATACAGAATGAAAGCCACACTCTCACATTGTATCAGAGACTGACAGATACAGAATGAAACCCACACTCTCACATCGTAACAGAGACTGACAGATACAGAATGAATCCCACACTCTCGCACTATACCAGAGACTGACAGATACAGAATGAAAGCCACACTCTCACAATGTATCAGAGACTGACAGATAAAGAATGAAGCCCACACTCTCACACTGTAACAGAGACTGACAGATAAAGAATGAAACCCACACTCTCACACTGTGTCAGAGACTGACAGATAAAGAATGAACCCCACACTCTCACACTGTAGCAGAAACTGACAGATACAGAATGAAACCCATACTCTCACACTGTAGCAGAGACTGACAGATACAGAATGAAACCCAGACTCTCACACTGTAACAGAGACTGACAGATACAGAATGAAACCCACACTCTCACACTGTAGCAGAGACTGACAGATACAGAATGAAACCCACACTCTCACACTATAACAGAGATGACAGATACAGAATGAAACCCACACACTCACACTGTAACAGAGACTGACAGATACAGAATGAAACCCAGACTCTCACACTGTAGCAGAGACTGACAGATACAGAATGAAACCCACACTCTCACACTGTAGCAGAGACTGACAGATACAGAATGAAACCCACACGCTCACACTGTAGCAGAGACTGACAGATACAGAATGAAACCCACGGTCTCACACTGTAGCAGAGACTGAGAGATACAGAATGAAACCCACACTCTCACACTGTAACAGGGACTGACAGATACAGAATGAACCCCACACTCTCACACTGTAGCAGAAACTGACAGATACAGAATGAAACCCACACTCTCACACTGTAGCAGAAACTGAAAGATACAGAATGAAACCCAGACTCTCACACTGTAACAGAGACTGACAGATACAGAATGAAACCCACACTCTCACACTGTAGCAGAGACTGACAGATACAGAATGAAACCCACACTCTCGCACTATACCAGAGACTGACAGATACAGAATGAAAGCCACACTCTCACAATGTATCAGAGACTGACAGATAAAGAATGAAGCCCACACTCTCACACTGTAACAGAGACTGACAGATACAGAATGAAACCCACACTCTCACACTGTAGCAGAGACTGAGAGATACAGAATGAAACCCACACTCTCACAATGTAGCAGAGACTGACAGATACAGAATGAAACCCACACTCTCACACTGTAACAGAGTCTGACAGATACAGAATGATACCCACACTCTCACACTGTAGCAGAGACTGACAGATACAGAATGAAACCCACACGCTCACACTGTAGCAGAGACTGACAGATACAGAATGAACCCCACACTCTCACACTGTAGCAGAGACTGACAGATACAGAATGAAACCCACACGCTCACACTGTAGCAGAGACTGACAGATACAGAATGAAACACACACTCTCACAATGTAGCAGAGACTGACAGATACAGAATGAAACCCACACTCTCACACTGTAGCAGAGACTGACAGATACAGAATGAACCCCACACTCTCACACTGTAGCAGACTGACAGATACAGAATGAAACCCACACTCTCGCACTGTAGCAGAGACTAACAGATACAGAATGAAACCCACACTATCACGCTGTAACAGAGACTGACAGATACAGAATGAAACCCACACTCTCGCACTGTAGCAGAGACAGACAGATACAGAATGAAACCCACACTCTCACACTGTAGCAGAGACTGGCAGATAAAGAATAAAACCCACACTCTCACACTGTAACCGAGACTGACAGATACAGAATGAAACCCACACTCTCACACTGTAACAGAGACTGACAGATACAGAATGAAACCCACACTCTCACACTGTAGCAGAGACTGACAGATACAGAATGAAACCCACACTCTCACACTGTAGCAGAGACTGAGAGATACAGAATGAAACCCACACTCTCACAATGTAGCAGAGACTGACAGATACAGAATGAAAACCACACTCTCACACTGTAACAGAGTCTGACAGATACAGAATGAAACCCACACTCTCACACTGTAGCAGAGACTGACAGATACAGAATGAAACCCACACTCTCACACTGTAGCAGAGACTGACAGATACAGAATGAACCCCACACTCTCACACTGTAGCAGAGACTGACAGATACAGAATGAAACCCACACGCTCACACTGTAGCAGAGACTGACAGATACAGAATGAAACACACACTCTCACAATGTAGCAGAGACTGACAGATACAGAATGAAACCCACACTCTTACACTGTAGCAGAGACTGACAGATACAGAATGAACCCCACACTCTCACACTGTAGCAGACTGACAGATACAGAATGAAACCCACACTCTCGCACTGTAGCAGAGACAGACAGATACAGAATGAAACCCACACTCTCACACTGTAGCAGAGACTGGCAGATGAAGAATGAAACCCACACTCTCACACTGTAACAGAGACTGACAGATACAGAATGAAACCCACACTCTCACACTGTAACAGAGACTGACAGATACAGAATGAAACCCACACTCTCACACTGTAGCAGAGACTGACAGATACAGAATGAAACCCACACTCTCACACTGCAGCAGAGAGTGACAGATACAGAATGAAACCCACACTCTCACAATGAATCAGAGACAGACAGATACAGAAAGAAACCCACACTCTCACAATGTAGCAGAGACTGACAGACACAGAATGAAACCCAAACTCTCACACTGTAACAGAGTCTGACAGATACAGAATGATACCCACACTCTCACACTGCAGCAGAGACTGACAGATACAGAATGAAACCCACACTCTCACACTGTAGCAGAGACTGACAGATACAGAATGAACCCCACACTCTCACACTGTAGCAGAGACTGACAGATACAGAATGAAACCCACACGCTCACACTGTAGCAGAGACTGACAGATACAGAATGAAACACACACTCTCACAATGTAGCAGAGACTGACAGATACAGAATGAAACCCACACTCTCACACTGTAGCAGAGACTGACAGATACAGAATGAACCCCACACTCTCACACTGTAGCAGACTGACAGATACAGAATGAAACCCACACTCTCGCACTGTAGCAGAGACTAACAGATACAGAATGAAACCCACACTATCACGCTGTAACAGAGACTGACAGATACAGAATGAAACCCACACTCTCGCACTGTAGCAGAGACAGACAGATACAGAATGAAACCCACACTCTCACACTGTAGCAGAGACTGGCAGATAAAGAATGAAACCCACACTCTCACACTGTAACCGAGACTGACAGATACAGAATGAAACCCACACTCTCACACTGTAACAGAGACTGACAGATACAGAATGAAACCCACACTCTCACACTGTAGCAGAGACTGACAGATACAGAATGAAACCCACACTCTCACACTGTAGCCGAGACTGAGAGATACAGAATGAAACCCACACTCTCACAATGTAGCAGAGACTGACAGATACAGAATGAAACCCACACTCTCGCACTGTAACAGAGTCTGACAGATACAGAATGAAACCCACACTCTCACACTGTAGCAGAGACTGACAGATACAGAATGAAACCCACACTCTCACACTGTAGCAGAGACTGACAGATACAGAATGAACCCCACACTCTCACACTGTAGCAGAGACTGACAGATACAGAATGAAACCCACACGCTCACACTGTAGCAGAGACTGACAGATACAGAATGAAACACACACTCTCACAATGTAGCAGAGACTGACAGATACAGAATGAAACCCACACTCTCACACTGTAGCAGAGACTGTCAGATACAGAATGAACCCCACACTCTCACACTGTAGCAGACTGACAGATACAGAATGAAACACACACTCTCGCACTGTAGCAGAGACTAACAGATACAGAATGAAACCCACACTATCACAATGAATCAGAGACAGACAGATACAGAATGAAACCCACACTCTCACACTGTAACAGAGACTGACAGATACAGAATGAAACCCACACTCTCACACTGTACCAGAGACTGACAAATACAGAATGAAAGCCACACTCTCACATTGTATCAGAGACTGACAGATACAGAATGAAACCCACACTCTCGCACTCTAACAGAGACTGACAGATACAGAATGAAACCCATACTCTCACACTGTAGCAGAGACTGACAGATACAGAATGAAACCCTCACTCTCACACTGTAGCAGAGACTGACAGATACAGAATGAAACCCACACTCTCACTCTGTAGCAGAGACTGACAGATACAGAATGAAACCCACACTCTCAGACTGTACCAGAGACTGACAGATACAGAATGAAAGCCACACTCTCACAATGTATCAGAGACTGACAGGTACAGAATGAAACCCACACTCTCGCACTATACCCGAGACTGACAGATACAGAATGAAAGCCACACTCTCACAATGTATCAGAGACTGACAGATAAAGAATGAAGCCCACACTCTCACACTGTAACAGAGACTGACAGATACAGAATGAAACCCACACTCTCGCACTGTACCAGAGACTGACAGATACTGAATGAAAGCCACACTCTCACAATGTATCAGAGACTGACAGATACAAAATGAAACCCACACTCTCACGCTGTAACAGAGACTGACTGATACGGAATGAAACCCACACTCTCACACTGTAGCAGAGACTGACAGATAAAGAATGAAACCCACACTCTCACACTGTGTCAGAGACTGACAGATACAGAATGAACCCCACACTCTCACACTGTAGCAGAGACTGAGAGATACAGAATGAAACCCACACTCTCACAATGTAGCAGAGACTGACAGATACAGAATGAAAACCACACTCTCACACTGTAACAGAGTCTGACAGATACAGAATGAAACCCACACTCTCACACTGTAGCAGAGACTGACAGATACAGAATGAAACCCACACTCTCACACTGTAGCAGAGACTGACAGATACAGAATGAACCCCACACTCTCACACTGTAGCAGAGACTGACAGATACAGAATGAAACCCACACGCTCACACTGTAGCAGAGACTGACAGATACAGAATGAAACACACACTCTCACAATGTAGCAGAGACTGACAGATACAGAATGAAACCCACACTCTTACACTGTAGCAGAGACTGACAGATACAGAATGAACCCCACACTCTCACACTGTAGCAGACTGACAGATACAGAATGAAACCCACACTCTCGCACTGTAGCAGAGACAGACAGATACAGAATGAAACCCACACTCTCACACTGTAGCAGAGACTGGCAGATGAAGAATGAAACCCACACTCTCACACTGTAACAGAGACTGACAGATACAGAATGAAACCCACACTCTCACACTGTAACAGAGACTGACAGATACAGAATGAAACCCACACTCTCACACTGTAGCAGAGACTGACAGATACAGAATGAAACCCATACTCTCACACTGCAGCAGAGAGTGACAGATACAGAATGAAACCCACACTCTCACAATGAATCAGAGACAGACAGATACAGAAAGAAACCCACACTCTCACAATGTAGCAGAGACTGACAGACACAGAATGAAACCCAAACTCTCACACTGTAACAGAGTCTGACAGATACAGAATGATACCCACACTCTCACACTGCAGCAGAGACTGACAGATACAGAATGAAACCCACACTCTCACACTGTAGCAGAGACTGACAGATACAGAATGAACCCCACACTCTCACACTGTAGCAGAGACTGACAGATACAGAATGAAACCCACACGCTCACACTGTAGCAGAGACTGACAGATACAGAATGAAACACACACTCTCACAATGTAGCAGAGACTGACAGATACAGAATGAAACCCACACTCTCACACTGTAGCAGAGACTGACAGATACAGAATGAACCCCACACTCTCACACTGTAGCAGACTGACAGATACAGAATGAAACCCACACTCTCGCACTGTAGCAGAGACTAACAGATACAGAATGAAACCCACACTATCACGCTGTAACAGAGACTGACAGATACAGAATGAAACCCACACTCTCGCTCTGTAGCAGAGACAGACAGATACAGAATGAAACCCACACTCTCACACTGTAGCAGAGACTGGCAGATAAAGAATGAAACCCACACTCTCACACTGTAACCGAGACTGACAGATACAGAATGAAACCCACACTCTCACACTGTAACAGAGACTGACAGATACAGAATGAAACCAACACTCTCACACTGTAGCAGAGACTGACAGATACAGAATGAAACCTACACTCTCACACTGTAGCCGAGACTGAGAGATACAGAATGAAACCCACACTCTCACAATGTAGCAGAGACTGACAGATACAGAATGAAACCCACACTCTCACACTGTAACAGAGTCTGACAGATACAGAATGAAACCCACACTCTCACACTGTAGCAGAGACTGACAGATACAGAATGAAACCCACACTCTCACACTGTAGCAGAGACTGACAGATACAGAATGAACCCCACACTCTCACACTGTAGCAGAGACTGACAGATACAGAATGAAACCCACACGCTCACACTGTAGCAGAGACTGACAGATACAGAATGAAACACACACTCTCACAATGTAGCAGAGACTGACAGATACAGAATGAAACCCACACTCTCACACTGTAGCAGAGACTGTCAGATACAGAATGAACCCCACACTCTCACACTGTAGCAGACTGACAGATACAGAATGAAACACACACTCTCGCACTGTAGCAGAGACTAACAGATACAGAATGAAACCCACACTATCACGCTGTAACAGAGACTGACAGATACAGAATGAAACCCACACTCTCGCACTGTAGCAGAGACAGACAGATACAGAATGAAACCCACACTCTCACACTGTAGCAGAGACTGGCAGATAAAGAATGAAACCCACACTCTCACACTGTAACAGAGACTGACAGATACAGAATGAAACCCACACTCTCACACTGTAACAGAGACTGACAGATACAGAATGAAACCCACACTCTCACACTGTAGCAGAGACTGACAGATACAGAATGAAACCCACACTCTCACACTGCAGCAGAGAGTGACAGATACAGAATGAAACCCACACTCTCACAATGAATCAGAGACAGACAGATACAGAATGAAACCCACACTCTCACACTGTAACAGAGACTGACAGATACAGAATGAAACCCACACTCTCACACTGTACCAGAGACTGACAAATACAGAATGAAAGCCACACTCTCACATTGTATCAGAGACTGACAGATACAGAATGAAACCCACACTCTCGCACTCTAACAGAGACTGACAGATACAGAATGAAACCCATACTCTCACACTGTAGCAGAGACTGACAGATACAGAATGAAACCCTCACTCTCACACTGTAGCAGAGACTGACAGATACAGAATGAAACCCACACTCTCACTCTGTAGCAGAGACTGACAGATACAGAATGAAACCCACATTCTCAGACTGTACCAGAGACTGACAGATACAGAATGAAAGCCACACTCTCACAATGTATCAGAGACTGACAGATAAAGAATGAAGCCCACACTCTCACACTGTAACAGAGACTGACAGATACAGAATGAAACCCACACTCTCGCACTGTACCAGAGACTGACAGATACTGAATGAAAGCCACACTCTCACAATGTATCAGAGACTGACAGATACAAAATGAAACCCACACTCTCACGCTGTAACAGAGACTGACTGATACGGAATGAAACCCACACTCTCACACTGTAGCAGAGACTGACAGATAAAGAATGAAACCCACACTCTCACACTGTGTCAGAGACTGACAGATACAGAATGAACCCCACACTCTCACACTGTAGCAGAGACTGACAGATACAGAATGAAACCCACACGCTCACACTGTAGCAGAGACTGACAGATACAGAATGAAACACACACTCTCACAATGTAGCAGAGACTGACAGATACAGAATGAAACCCACACTCTCACACTGTAGCAGAGACTGACAGATACAGAATGAACCCCACACTCTCACACTGTAGCAGAATGACAGATACAGAATGAAACCCACACTCTCGCACTGTAGCAGAGACTAACAGATACAGAATGAAACCCACACTATCACGCTGTAACAGAGACTGACAGATACAGAATGAAACCCACACTCTCGCACTGTAGCAGAGACAGACAGATACAGAATGAAACCCACACTCTCACACTGTAGCAGAGACTGGCAGATAAAGAATGAAACCCACACTCTCACACTGTAACAGAGACTGACAGATACAGAATGAAACCCACACTCTCACACTGTAACAGAGACTGACAGATACAGAATGAAACCCACACTCTCACACTGTAGCAGAGACTGACAGATACAGAATGAAACCCACACTCTCACACTGCAGCAGAGAGTGACAGATACAGAATGAAACCCACACTCTCACAATGAATCAGAGACAGACAGATACAGAATGAAACCCACACTCACACACTGTAACAGAGACTGACAGATACAGAATGAAACCCACACTCTCACACTGTACCAGAGACTGACAAATACAGAATGAAAGCCACACTCTCACATTGTATCAGAGACTGACAGATACAGAATGAAACCCACACTCTCGCACTCTAACAGAGACTGACAGATACAGAATGAAACCCATACTCTCACACTGTAGCAGAGACTGACAGATACAGAATGAAACCCTCACTCTCACACTGTAGCAGAGACTGACAGATACAGAATGAAACCCACACTCTCACTCTGTAGCAGAGACTGACAGATACAGAATGAAACCCACACTCTCACACTGTAGCAGAGACTGACAGATACAGAATGAAACCCACACTCTCAGACTGTACCAGAGACTGACAGATACAGAATGAAAGCCACACTCTCACAATGTATCAGAGACTGACAGGTACAGAATGAAACCCACACTCTCGCACTATACCCGAGACTGACAGATACAGAATGAAAGCCACACTCTCACAATGTATCAGAGACTGACAGATAAAGAATGAAGCCCACACTCTCACACTGTAACAGAGACTGACAGATACAGAATGAAACCCACACTCTCGCACTGTACCAGAGACTGACAGATACTGAATGAAAGCCACACTCTCACAATGTATCAGAGACTGACAGATACAAAATGAAACCCACACTCTCACGCTGTAACAGAGACTGACTGATACGGAATGAAACCCACACTCTCACACTGTAGCAGAGACTGACAGATAAAGAATGAAACCCACACTCTCACACTGTGTCAGAGACTGACAGATTCAGAATGTAACCCACACCCTCACACTGTAGCAGAGACTGACAGATAAAGAATGAAACCCACACTCTCAGACTGTACCAGAGACTGAGAGATACAGAATGAACCCCACAGTCTCACACTGTAGCAGAGACTGACAGATACAGAATGAAACCCACGCTCTCACACTGTAGCAGAGACTGAGAGATACAGAATGAAACCCACACTCTCACACTGTAACAGAGACTGACAGATACAGAATGAACCCCACACTCTCACACTGTAGCGGAGACTGACAGATACAGAATGAAACCCACACTCTCACACTGTAGCAGAGACTGACAGATACAGAATGAAACCCAGACTCTCACACTGTAACGGAGACTGACAGATACAGAATGAAACCCACACTCTCACACTGTAACAGAGACTGACAGATACAGAATGAAACCCACACTCTCACACTGTAGCAGAGTCTGACAGATACAGAATGAAACCCACACTCTCACACTGCAGCAGAGAGTGACAGATACAGAATGAAACCCACACTCTCACAATGAATCAGAGACAGACAGATACAGAATGAAACCCACACTCTCACACTGTAACAGAGACTGACAGATACAGAATGAAACCCACACTCTCACACTGTACCAGAGACTGACAAATACAGAATGAAAGCCACACTCTCACATTGTATCAGAGACTGACAGATACAGAATGAAACCCATACTCTCACACTGTAGCAGAGACTGACAGATACAGAATGAAACCCTCACTCTCACACTGTAGCAGAGACTGACAGATACAGAATGAAACCCACACTCTCACTCTGTAGCAGAGACTGACAGATACAGAATGAAACCCACACTCTCACACTGTAGCAGAGACTGACAGATACAGAATGAAACCCACACTCTCAGACTGTACCAGAGACTGACAGATACAGAATGAAAGCCACACTCTCACAATGTATCAGAGACTGACAGGTACAGAATGAAACCCACACTCTCGCACTATACCCGAGACTGACAGATACAGAATGAAAGCCACACTCTCACAATGTATCAGAGACTGACAGATAAAGAATGAAGCCCACACTCTCACACTGTAACAGAGACTGACAGATACAGAATGAAACCCACACTCTCGCACTGTACCAGAGACTGACAGATACTGAATGAAAGCCACACTCTCACAATGTATCAGAGACTGACAGATACAAAATGAAACCCACACTCTCACGCTGTAACAGAGACTGACTGATACGGAATGAAACCCACACTCTCACACTGTAGCAGAGACTGACAGATAAAGAATGAAACCCACACTCTCACACTGTGTCAGAGACTGACAGATACAGAATGTAACCCACACTCTCACACTGTAGCAGAGACTGACAGATAAAGAATGAAACCCACACTCTCAGACTGTACCAGAGACTGAGAGAGACAGAATGAACCCCACAGTCTCACACTGTAGCAGAGACTGACAGATACAGAATGAAACCCACGCTCTCACACTGTAGCAGAGACTGAGAGATACAGAATGAAACCCACACTCTCACACTGTAACAGAGACTGACAGATACAGAATGAACCCCACACTCTCACACTGTAGCGGAGACTGACAGATACAGAATGAAACCCACACTCTCACACTGTAGCAGAGACTGACAGATACAGAATGAAACCCAGACTCTCACACTGTAACGGAGACTGACAGATACAGAATGAAACCCACACTCTCACACTGTAGCAGAGACTGACAGATACAGAATGAAACCCACACTCTCACACTATAACAGAGACTGACAGATACAGAATGAAACCCACACTCTCACACTGTAACAGAGACTGACAGATACAGAAAGAAACCCAGACTCTCACACTCTAGCAGAGACTGACAGATACAGAATGAAACCCACACACTCACACTGTAGCAGAGACTGACAGATACAGAATGAAACCCACACGCTCACACTGTAGCAGAGACTGACAGATACAGAATGAAACCCACACTCTCACACTGTAGCAGCGACTGACAGATACAGAATGAAACCCAGACTCTCACACTGTAACAGAGACTGACAGATACAGAATGAAACCCACACTCTCACACTGTAGCAGAGACTGACAGATACAGAATGAAACCCACACTCTCACACTATAACAGAGACTGACAGATACAGAATGAAACCCACACTCTCGCACTCTAACAGAGACTGACAGATACAGAATGAAACCCATACTCTCACACTGTAGCAGAGACTGACAGATACAGAATGAAACCCTCACTCTCACACTGTAGCAGAGACTGACAGATACAGAATGAAACCCACACTCTCACACTGTAGCAGAGACAGACAGATACAGAATGAAACCCACACTCTCACACTGTAGCAGAGACTGACAGATACAGAATGAAACCCACACTCTCACACTGTAGCAGAGACTGACAGATACAGAATGAAACCCACACTCTCACACTGTAGCAGAGACTGACAGATACAGAATGAACCCCACACTCTCACACTGTAGCAGACTGACAGATACAGAATGAAACCCACACTCTCGCACTGTAGCAGAGACTAACAGATACAGAATGAAACCCACACTATCACGCTGTAACAGAGACTGACAGATACAGAATGAAACACACACTCTCACAATGTAGCAGAGACTGACAGATACAGAATGAAACCCACACTCTCACACTGTAGCAGAGACTGACAGATACAGAATGAACCCCACACTCTCACACTGTAACAGAGACTGACAGATACAGAATGAAACCCACACTCTCACACTGTAACAGAGACTGACAGATACAGAATGAAACCCACACTCTCACACTGTAGCAGAGACTGACAGATACAGAATGAAACCCACACTCTCACACTGCAGCAGAGAGTGACAGATACAGAATGAAACCCACACTCTCACACTGTAGCAGAGACTGAGAGATACGGAATGAAACCCACACTCTCACAATGTAGCAGAGACTGACAGATACAGAATGAAACCCACACTCTCACACTGTAAGAGTCTGACAGATACAGAATGATACCCACACTCTCACACTGTAGCAGAGACTGACAGATACAGAATGAAACCCACACTCTCACACTGTAGCAGAGACTGACAGATACAGAATGAACCCCACACTCTCACACTGTAGCAGAGACTGACAGATACAGAATGAAACCCACACGCTCTCTCTGTAGCAGAGACTGACAGATACAGAATGAAACACACACTCTCACAATGTAGCAGAGACTGACAGATACAGAATGAAACCCACACTCTCACACTGTAGCAGAGACTGACAGATACAGAATGAACCCCACACTCTCACACTAGCAGACTGACAGATACAGAATGAAACCCACACTCTCGCACTGTAGCAGAGACTAACAGATACAGAATGAAACCCACACTATCACGCTGTAACAGAGACTGACAGATACAGAATGAAACCCACACTCTCGCACTGTAGCAGAGACAGACAGATACAGAATGAAACCCACACTCTCACACTGTAGCAGAGACTGGCAGATAAAGAATAAAACCCACACTCTCACACTGTAACCGAGACTGACAGATACAGAATGAAACCCACACTCTCACACTGTAACAGAGACTGACAGATACAGAATGAAACCCACACTCTCACACTGTAGCAGAGACTGACAGATACAGAATGAAACCCACACTCTCACACTGTAGCAGAGACTGAGAGATACAGAATGAAACCCACACTCTCACAATGTAGCAGAGACTGACAGATACAGAATGAAAACCACACTCTCACACTGTCACAGAGTCTGACAGATACAGAATGAAACCCACACTCTCACACTGTAGCAGAGACTGACAGATACAGAATGAAACCCACACTCTCACACTGTAGCAGAGACTGACAGATACAGAATGAACCCCACACTCTCACACTGTAGCAGAGACTGACAGATACAGAATGAAACCCACACGCTCACACTGTAGCAGAGACTGACAGATACAGAATGAAACACACACTCTCACAATGTAGCAGAGACTGACAGATACAGAATGAAACCCACACTCTCACACTGTAGCGGAGACTGACAGATACAGAATGAACCCCACACTCTCACACTGTAGCAGACTGACAGATACAGCATGAAACCCACAATCTCGCACTGTAGCAGAGACAGACAGATACAGAATGAAACCCACACTCTCACACTGTAGCAGATACTGGCAGATGAAGAATGAAACCCACACTCTCACACTGTAATAGAGACTGACAGATACAGAATGAAACCCACACTCTCACACTGTAACAGCGACTGACAGATACAGAATGAAACCCACACTCTCACACTGTAGCAGAGACTGACAGATACAGAATGAAACCCACACTCTCACACTGCAGCAGAGAGTGACAGATACAGAATGAAACCCACACTCTCACAATGAATCAGAGACAGACAGATACAGAAAGAAACCCACACTCTCACAATGTAGCAGAGACTGACAGATACAGAATGAAACCCACACTCTCACACTGTAACAGAGTCTGACAGATACAGAATGATACCCACACTCTCACACTGTAGCAGAGACTGACAGATACAGAATGAAACCCACACTCTCACACTGTAGCAGAGACTGACAGATACAGAATGAACCCCACACTCTCACACTGTAGCAGAGACTGACAGATACAGAATGAAACCCACACGCTCACACTGTAGCAGAGACTGACAGATACAGAATGAAACCCACACTCTCACTCTGTAGCAGAGACTGACAGATACAGAATGAAACCCACACTCTCACACTGTAGCAGAGACTGACAGATACAGAATGAAACCCACACTCTCAGACTGTAACAGAGACTGACAGATACAGAATGAAAGCCACACTCTCACAATGTATCAGAGACTGACAGGTACAGAATGAAACCCACACTCTCGCACTATACCCGAGACTGACAGATACAGAATGAAAGCCACACTCTCACAATGTATCAGAGACTGACAGATAAAGAATGAAGCCCACACTCTCACACTGTAACAGAGACTGACAGATACAGAATGAAACCCACACTCTCGCACTGTACCAGAGACTGACAGATACTGAATGAAAGCCACACTCTCACAATGTATCAGAGACTGACAGATACAAAATGAAACCCACACTCTCACGCTGTAACAGAGACTGACTGATACGGAATGAAACCCACACTCTCACACTGTAGCAGAGACTGACAGATAAAGAATGAAACCCACACTCTCACACTGTGTCAGAGACTGACAGATACAGAATGTAACCCACACTCTCACACTGTAGCAGAGACTGACAGATAAAGAATGAAACCCACACTCTCAGACTGTACCAGAGACTGAGAGAGACAGAATGAACCCCACAGTCTCACACTGTAGCAGAGACTGACAGATACAGAATGAAACCCACGCTCTCACACTGTAGCAGAGACTGAGAGATACAGAATGAAACCCACACTCTCACACTGTAACAGAGACTGACAGATACAGAATGAACCCCACACTCTCACACTGTAGCGGAGACTGACAGATACAGAATGAAACCCACACTCTCACACTGTAGCAGAGACTGACAGATACAGAATGAAACCCAGACTCTCACACTGTAACGGAGACTGACAGATACAGAATGAAACCCACACTCTCACACTGTAGCAGAGACTGACAGATACAGAATGAAACCCACACTCTCACACTATAACAGAGACTGACAGATACAGAATGAAACCCACACTCTCACACTGTAACAGAGACTGACAGATACAGAAAGAAACCCAGACTCTCACACTCTAGCAGAGACTGACAGATACAGAATGAAACCCACACACTCACACTGTAGCAGAGACTGACAGATACAGAATGAAACCCACACGCTCACACTGTAGCAGAGACTGACAGATACAGAATGAAACCCACACTCTCACACTGTAGCAGCGACTGACAGATACAGAATGAAACCCAGACTCTCACACTGTAACAGAGACTGACAGATACAGAATGAAACCCACACTCTCACACTGTAGCAGAGACTGACAGATACAGAATGAAACCCACACTCTCACACTATAACAGAGACTGACAGATACAGAATGAAACCCACACTCTCGCACTCTAACAGAGACTGACAGATACAGAATGAAACCCATACTCTCACACTGTAGCAGAGACTGACAGATACAGAATGAAACCCTCACTCTCACACTGTAGCAGAGACTGACAGATACAGAATGAAACCCACACTCTCACACTGTAGCAGAGACAGACAGATACAGAATGAAACCCACACTCTCACACTGTAGCAGAGACTGACAGATACAGAATGAAACCCACACTCTCACACTGTAGCAGAGACTGACAGATACAGAATGAAACCCACACTCTCACACTGTAGCAGAGACTGACAGATACAGAATGAACCCCACACTCTCACACTGTAGCAGACTGACAGATACAGAATGAAACCCACACTCTCGCACTGTAGCAGAGACTAACAGATACAGAATGAAACCCACACTATCACGCTGTAACAGAGACTGACAGATACAGAATGAAACACACACTCTCACAATGTAGCAGAGACTGACAGATACAGAATGAAACCCACACTCTCACACTGTAGCAGAGACTGACAGATACAGAATGAACCCCACACTCTCACACTGTAACAGAGACTGACAGATACAGAATGAAACCCACACTCTCACACTGTAACAGAGACTGACAGATACAGAATGAAACCCACACTCTCACACTGTAGCAGAGACTGACAGATACAGAATGAAACCCACACTCTCACACTGCAGCAGAGAGTGACAGATACAGAATGAAACCCACACTCTCACACTGTAGCAGAGACTGAGAGATACGGAATGAAACCCACACTCTCACAATGTAGCAGAGACTGACAGATACAGAATGAAACCCACACTCTCACACTGTAAGAGTCTGACAGATACAGAATGATACCCACACTCTCACACTGTAGCAGAGACTGACAGATACAGAATGAAACCCACACTCTCACACTGTAGCAGAGACTGACAGATACAGAATGAACCCCACACTCTCACACTGTAGCAGAGACTGACAGATACAGAATGAAACCCACACGCTCTCTCTGTAGCAGAGACTGACAGATACAGAATGAAACACACACTCTCACAATGTAGCAGAGACTGACAGATACAGAATGAAACCCACACTCTCACACTGTAGCAGAGACTGACAGATACAGAATGAACCCCACACTCTCACACTAGCAGACTGACAGATACAGAATGAAACCCACACTCTCGCACTGTAGCAGAGACTAACAGATACAGAATGAAACCCACACTATCACGCTGTAACAGAGACTGACAGATACAGAATGAAACCCACACTCTCGCACTGTAGCAGAGACAGACAGATACAGAATGAAACCCACACTCTCACACTGTAGCAGAGACTGGCAGATAAAGAATAAAACCCACACTCTCACACTGTAACCGAGACTGACAGATACAGAATGAAACCCACACTCTCACACTGTAACAGAGACTGACAGATACAGAATGAAACCCACACTCTCACACTGTAGCAGAGACTGACAGATACAGAATGAAACCCACACTCTCACACTGTAGCAGAGACTGAGAGATACAGAATGAAACCCACACTCTCACAATGTAGCAGAGACTGACAGATACAGAATGAAAACCACACTCTCACACTGTCACAGAGTCTGACAGATACAGAATGAAACCCACACTCTCACACTGTAGCAGAGACTGACAGATACAGAATGAAACCCACACTCTCACACTGTAGCAGAGACTGACAGATACAGAATGAACCCCACACTCTCACACTGTAGCAGAGACTGACAGATACAGAATGAAACCCACACGCTCACACTGTAGCAGAGACTGACAGATACAGAATGAAACACACACTCTCACAATGTAGCAGAGACTGACAGATACAGAATGAAACCCACACTCTCACACTGTAGCGGAGACTGACAGATACAGAATGAACCCCACACTCTCACACTGTAGCAGACTGACAGATACAGCATGAAACCCACAATCTCGCACTGTAGCAGAGACAGACAGATACAGAATGAAACCCACACTCTCACACTGTAGCAGATACTGGCAGATGAAGAATGAAACCCACACTCTCACACTGTAATAGAGACTGACAGATACAGAATGAAACCCACACTCTCACACTGTAACAGCGACTGACAGATACAGAATGAAACCCACACTCTCACACTGTAGCAGAGACTGACAGATACAGAATGAAACCCACACTCTCACACTGCAGCAGAGAGTGACAGATACAGAATGAAACCCACACTCTCACAATGAATCAGAGACAGACAGATACAGAAAGAAACCCACACTCTCACAATGTAGCAGAGACTGACAGATACAGAATGAAACCCACACTCTCACACTGTAACAGAGTCTGACAGATACAGAATGATACCCACACTCTCACACTGTAGCAGAGACTGACAGATACAGAATGAAACCCACACTCTCACACTGTAGCAGAGACTGACAGATACAGAATGAACCCCACACTCTCACACTGTAGCAGAGACTGACAGATACAGAATGAAACCCACACGCTCACACTGTAGCAGAGACTGACAGATACAGAATGAAACACACACTCTCACAATGTAGCAGAGACTGACAGATACAGAATGAAACCCACACTCTCACACTGTAGCAGAGACTGACAGATACAGAATGAACCCCACACTCTCACACTGTAGCAGACTGACAGATACAGAATGAAACCCACACTCTCGCACTGTAGCAGAGACTAACAGATACAGAATGAAACCCACACTATCACGCTGTAACAGAGACTGACAGATGCAGAATGAAACCCACACTCTCGCACTGTAGCAGAGACAGACAGATGCAGAATGAAACCCACACTCTCACACCGTAGCAGAGACTGGCAGATAAAGAATGAAACCCACACTCTCACACTGTAACCGAGACTGACAGATACAGAATGAAACCCACACTCTCACACTGTAACAGAGACTGACAGATACAGAATGAAACCCACACTCTCACACTGTAGCAGAGACTGACAGATACAGAATGAAACCCACACTCTCACACTGTAGCAGAGACTGAGAGATACAGAATGAAACACACACTCTCACAATGTAGCAGAGACTGACAGATACAGAATGAAACCCACACTCTCACACTGTAGCAGAGACTGACAGATACAGAATGAACCCCACACTCTCACACTGTAGCAGACTGACAGATACAGAATGAAACCCACACTCTCGCACTGTAGCAGAGACTAACAGATACAGAATGAAACCCACACTATCACGCTGTAACAGAGACTGACAGATGCAGAATGAAACCCACACTCTCGCACTGTAGCAGAGACAGACAGATGCAGAATGAAACCCACACTCTCACACCGTAGCAGAGACTGGCAGATAAAGAATGAAACCCACACTCTCACACTGTAACCGAGACTGACAGATACAGAATGAAACCCACACTCTCACACTGTAACAGAGACTGACAGATACAGAATGAAACCCACACTCTCACACTGTAGCAGAGACTGACAGATACAGAATGAAACCCACACTCTCACACTGTAGCAGAGACTGAGAGATACAGAATGAAACCCACACTCTCACAATGTAGCAGAGACTGACAGATACAGAATGAAACCCACACTCTCACACTGTAACAGAGTCTGACAGATACAGAATGAAACCCACACTCTCACACTGTAGCAGAGACTGACAGATACAGAATGAAACCCACACTCTCACACTGTAGCAGAGACTGACAGATACAGAATGAAACCACACTCTCACACTGTAGCAGAGACTGACAGATACAGAATGAAACCCACACGCTCACACTGTGGCAGAGACTGACAGATACAGAATGAAACACACACTCTCACAATGTAGCAGAGACTGACAGATACAGAATGAAACCCACACTCTCACACTGTAGCAGATACTGACAGATACAGAATGAACCCCACACTCTCACACTGTAGCAGACTGACAGATACAGAATGAAACCCACACTCTCGCACTGTAGCAGAGACTAACAGATACAGAATGAAACCCACACTATCACGCTGTAACAGAGACTGACAGATACAGAATGAAACCCACACTCTCGCACTGTAGCAGAGACAGACAGATACAGAATGAAACCCACACTCTCACACTGTAGCAGAGACTGGCAGATAAAGAATGAAACCCACACTCTCACACTGTAACAGAGACTGACAGATACAGAATGAAACCCACACTCTCACACTGTAACAGAGACTGACAGATACAGAATGAAACCCACACTCTCACACTGTAGCAGAGACTGACAGATACAGAATGAAACCCACACTCTCACACTGCAGCAGAGAGTGACAGATACAGAATGAAACCCACACTCTCACAATGAATCAGAGACAGACAGATACAGAATGAAACCCACACTCTCACACTGTAGCAGAGACTGACAGATACAGAATGAAACCCACACTCTCAGACTGTACCAGAGACTGAAAGATACAGAATGAAAGCCACACTCTCACAATGTATCAGAGACTGACAGATAAATAATGAACCCCACACTCTCACACTGTAGCAGAGACTGACAGATACAGAATGAAACCCATACTCTCACACTGTAGCAGAGACTGACAGATACAGAATGAAACCCTCACTCTCACACTGTAGCAGAGACTGACAGATACAGAATGAAACCCACACTCTCACTCTGTAGCAGAGACTGACAGATACAGAATGAAACCCACACTCTCAGACTGTACCAGAGACTGACAGATACAGAATGAAAGCCACACTCTCACAATGTATCAGAGACTGACAGGTACAGAATGAAACCCACACTCTCGCACTATACCCGAGACTGACAGATACAGAATGAAAGCCACACTCTCACAATGTATCAGAGACTGACAGATAAAGAATGAAGCCCACACTCTCACACTGTAACAGAGACTGACAGATACAGAATGAAACCCACACTCTCGCACTCTACCAGAGACTGACAGATACTGAATGAAAGCCACACTCTCACAATGTATCAGAGACTGACAGATACAAAATGAAACCCACACTCTCACGCTGTAACAGAGACTGACTGATACGGAATGAAACCCACACTCTCACACTGTAGCAGAGACTGACAGATAAAGAATGAAACCCACACTCTCACACTGTGTCAGAGACTGACAGATACAGAATGTAACCCACACTCTCACACTGTAGCAGAGACTGACAGATAAAGAATGAAACCCACACTCTCAGACTGTACCAGAGACTGAGAGATACAGAATGAACCCCACAGTCTCACACTGTAGCAGAGACTGACAGATACAGAATGAAACCCACACTCTCGCACTGTAACCGAGACTGACAGATACAGAATGAAACCCACACTCTCACACTGTAACAGAGACTGACAGATACAGAATGAAACCCACACTCTCACACTGTAGCAGAGACTGACAGATACAGAATGAAACCCACACTCTCACACTGTAGCAGAGACTGAGAGATACAGAATGAAACCCACACTCTCACAATGTAGCAGAGACTGACAGATACAGAATGAAAACCACACTCTCACACTGTAACAGAGTCTGACAGATACAGAATGAAACCCACACTCTCACACTGTAGCAGAGACTGACAGATACAGAATGAAACCCACACTCTCACACTGTAGCAGAGACTGACAGATACAGAATGAACCCCACACTCTCACACTGTAGCAGAGACTGACAGATACAGAATGAAACCCACACGCTCACACTGTAGCAGAGACTGACAGATACAGAATGAAACACACACTCTCACAATGTAGCAGAGACTGACAGATACAGAATGAAACCCACACTCTCACACTGTAGCGGAGACTGACAGATACAGAATGAACCCCACACTCTCACACTGTAGCAGACTGACAGATACAGCATGAAACCCACAATCTCGCACTGTAGCAGAGACAGACAGATACAGAATGAAACCCACACTCTCACACTGTAGCAGAGACTGGCAGATGAAGAATGAAACCCACACTCTCACACTGTAACAGAGACTGACAGATACAGAATGAAACCCACACTCTCACACTGTAACAGAGACTGACAGATACAGAATGAAACCCACACTCTCACACTGTAGCAGAGACTGACAGATACAGAATGAAACCCACACTCTCACACTGCAGCAGAGAGTGACAGATACAGAATGAAACCCACACTCTCACAATGAATCAGAGACAGACAGATACAGAAAGAAACCCACACTCTCACAATGTAGCAGAGACTGACAGATACAGAATGAAACCCACACTCTCACACTGTAACAGAGTCTGACAGATACAGAATGATACCCACACTCTCACACTGTAGCAGAGACTGACAGATACAGAATGAAACCCACACTCTCACACTGTAGCAGAGACTGACAGATACAGAATGAACCCCACACTCTCACACTGTAGCAGAGACTGACAGATACAGAATGAAACCCACACGCTCACACTGTAGCAGAGACTGACAGATACAGAATGAAACACACACTCTCACAATGTAGCAGAGACTGACAGATACAGAATGAAACCCACACTCTCACACTGTAGCAGAGACTGACAGATACAGAATGAACCCCACACTCTCACACTGTAGCAGACTGACAGATACAGAATGAAACCCACACTCTCGCACTGTAGCAGAGACTAACAGATACAGAATGAAACCCACACTATCACGCTGTAACAGAGACTGACAGATGCAGAATGAAACCCACACTCTCGCACTGTAGCAGAGACAGACAGATGCAGAATGAAACCCACACTCTCACACCGTAGCAGAGACTGGCAGATAAAGAATGAAACCCACACTCTCACACTGTAACCGAGACTGACAGATACAGAATGAAACCCACACTCTCACACTGTAACAGAGACTGACAGATACAGAATGAAACCCACACTCTCACACTGTAGCAGAGACTGACAGATACAGAATGAAACCCACACTCTCACACTGTAGCAGAGACTGAGAGATACAGAATGAAACCCACACTCTCACACTGTAACAGAGACTGACAGATACAGAATGAAACCCACACTCTCACACTGTAGCAGAGACTGACAGATACAGAATGAAACCCACACTCTCACACTGTAGCAGAGACTGAGAGATACAGAATGAAACCCACACTCTCACAATGTAGCAGAGACTGACAGATACAGAATGAAAACCACACTCTCACACTGTCACAGAGTCTGACAGATACAGAATGAAACCCACACTCTCACACTGTAGCAGAGACTGACAGATACAGAATGAAACCCACACTCTCACACTGTAGCAGAGACTGACAGATACAGAATGAACCCCACACTCTCACACTGTAGCAGAGACTGACAGATACAGAATGAAACCCACACGCTCACACTGTAGCAGAGACTGACAGATACAGAATGAAACACACACTCTCACAATGTAGCAGAGACTGACAGATACAGAATGAAACCCACACTCTCACACTGTAGCGGAGACTGACAGATACAGAATGAACCCCACACTCTCACACTGTAGCAGACTGACAGATACAGCATGAAACCCACAATCTCGCACTGTAGCAGAGACAGACAGATACAGAATGAAACCCACACTCTCACACTGTAGCAGATACTGGCAGATGAAGAATGAAACCCACACTCTCACACTGTAATAGAGACTGACAGATACAGAATGAAACCCACACTCTCACACTGTAACAGCGACTGACAGATACAGAATGAAACCCACACTCTCACACTGTAGCAGAGACTGACAGATACAGAATGAAACCCACACTCTCACACTGCAGCAGAGAGTGACAGATACAGAATGAAACCCACACTCTCACAATGAATCAGAGACAGACAGATACAGAAAGAAACCCACACTCTCACAATGTAGCAGAGACTGACAGATACAGAATGAAACCCACACTCTCACACTGTAACAGAGTCTGACAGATACAGAATGATACCCACACTCTCACACTGTAGCAGAGACTGACAGATACAGAATGAAACCCACACTCTCACACTGTAGCAGAGACTGACAGATACAGAATGAACCCCACACTCTCACACTGTAGCAGAGACTGACAGATACAGAATGAAACCCACACGCTCACACTGTAGCAGAGACTGACAGATACAGAATGAAACACACACTCTCACAATGTAGCAGAGACTGACAGATACAGAATGAAACCCACACTCTCACACTGTAGCAGAGACTGACAGATACAGAATGAACCCCACACTCTCACACTGTAGCAGACTGACAGATACAGAATGAAACCCACACTCTCGCACTGTAGCAGAGACTAACAGATACAGAATGAAACCCACACTATCACGCTGTAACAGAGACTGACAGATGCAGAATGAAACCCACACTCTCGCACTGTAGCAGAGACAGACAGATGCAGAATGAAACCCACACTCTCACACCGTAGCAGAGACTGGCAGATAAAGAATGAAACCCACACTCTCACACTGTAACCGAGACTGACAGATACAGAATGAAACCCACACTCTCACACTGTAACAGAGACTGACAGATACAGAATGAAACCCACACTCTCACACTGTAGCAGAGACTGACAGATACAGAATGAAACCCACACTCTCACACTGTAGCAGAGACTGAGAGATACAGAATGAAACACACACTCTCACAATGTAGCAGAGACTGACAGATACAGAATGAAACCCACACTCTCACACTGTAGCAGAGACTGACAGATACAGAATGAACCCCACACTCTCACACTGTAGCAGACTGACAGATACAGAATGAAACCCACACTCTCGCACTGTAGCAGAGACTAACAGATACAGAATGAAACCCACACTATCACGCTGTAACAGAGACTGACAGATGCAGAATGAAACCCACACTCTCGCACTGTAGCAGAGACAGACAGATGCAGAATGAAACCCACACTCTCACACCGTAGCAGAGACTGGCAGATAAAGAATGAAACCCACACTCTCACACTGTAACCGAGACTGACAGATACAGAATGAAACCCACACTCTCACACTGTAACAGAGACTGACAGATACAGAATGAAACCCACACTCTCACACTGTAGCAGAGACTGACAGATACAGAATGAAACCCACACTCTCACACTGTAGCAGAGACTGAGAGATACAGAATGAAACCCACACTCTCACAATGTAGCAGAGACTGACAGATACAGAATGAAACCCACACTCTCACACTGTAACAGAGTCTGACAGATACAGAATGAAACCCACACTCTCACACTGTAGCAGAGACTGACAGATACAGAATGAAACCCACACTCTCACACTGTAGCAGAGACTGACAGATACAGAATGAAACCACACTCTCACACTGTAGCAGAGACTGACAGATACAGAATGAAACCCACACGCTCACACTGTGGCAGAGACTGACAGATACAGAATGAAACACACACTCTCACAATGTAGCAGAGACTGACAGATACAGAATGAAACCCACACTCTCACACTGTAGCAGATACTGACAGATACAGAATGAACCCCACACTCTCACACTGTAGCAGACTGACAGATACAGAATGAAACCCACACTCTCGCACTGTAGCAGAGACTAACAGATACAGAATGAAACCCACACTATCACGCTGTAACAGAGACTGACAGATACAGAATGAAACCCACACTCTCGCACTGTAGCAGAGACAGACAGATACAGAATGAAACCCACACTCTCACACTGTAGCAGAGACTGGCAGATAAAGAATGAAACCCACACTCTCACACTGTAACAGAGACTGACAGATACAGAATGAAACCCACACTCTCACACTGTAACAGAGACTGACAGATACAGAATGAAACCCACACTCTCACACTGTAGCAGAGACTGACAGATACAGAATGAAACCCACACTCTCACACTGCAGCAGAGAGTGACAGATACAGAATGAAACCCACACTCTCACAATGAATCAGAGACAGACAGATACAGAATGAAACCCACACTCTCACACTGTAGCAGAGACTGACAGATACAGAATGAAACCCACACTCTCAGACTGTACCAGAGACTGAAAGATACAGAATGAAAGCCACACTCTCACAATGTATCAGAGACTGACAGATAAATAATGAACCCCACACTCTCACACTGTAGCAGAGACTGACAGATACAGAATGAAACCCATACTCTCACACTGTAGCAGAGACTGACAGATACAGAATGAAACCCTCACTCTCACACTGTAGCAGAGACTGACAGATACAGAATGAAACCCACACTCTCACTCTGTAGCAGAGACTGACAGATACAGAATGAAACCCACACTCTCAGACTGTACCAGAGACTGACAGATACAGAATGAAAGCCACACTCTCACAATGTATCAGAGACTGACAGGTACAGAATGAAACCCACACTCTCGCACTATACCCGAGACTGACAGATACAGAATGAAAGCCACACTCTCACAATGTATCAGAGACTGACAGATAAAGAATGAAGCCCACACTCTCACACTGTAACAGAGACTGACAGATACAGAATGAAACCCACACTCTCGCACTGTACCAGAGACTGACAGATACTGAATGAAAGCCACACTCTCACAATGTATCAGAGACTGACAGATACAAAATGAAACCCACACTCTCACGCTGTAACAGAGACTGACTGATACGGAATGAAACCCACACTCTCACACTGTAGCAGAGACTGACAGATAAAGAATGAAACCCACACTCTCACACTGTGTCAGAGACTGACAGATACAGAATGTAACCCACACTCTCACACTGTAGCAGAGACTGACAGATAAAGAATGAAACCCACACTCTCAGACTGTACCAGAGACTGAGAGATACAGAATGAACCCCACAGTCTCACACTGTAGCAGAGACTGACAGATACAGAATGAAACCCACACTCTCGCACTGTAACCGAGACTGACAGATACAGAATGAAACCCACACTCTCACACTGTAACAGAGACTGACAGATACAGAATGAAACCCACACTCTCACACTGTAGCAGAGACTGACAGATACAGAATGAAACCCACACTCTCACACTGTAGCAGAGACTGAGAGATACAGAATGAAACCCACACTCTCACAATGTAGCAGAGACTGACAGATACAGAATGAAAACCACACTCTCACACTGTAACAGAGTCTGACAGATACAGAATGAAACCCACACTCTCACACTGTAGCAGAGACTGACAGATACAGAATGAAACCCACACTCTCACACTGTAGCAGAGACTGACAGATACAGAATGAACCCCACACTCTCACACTGTAGCAGAGACTGACAGATACAGAATGAAACCCACACGCTCACACTGTAGCAGAGACTGACAGATACAGAATGAAACACACACTCTCACAATGTAGCAGAGACTGACAGATACAGAATGAAACCCACACTCTCACACTGTAGCGGAGACTGACAGATACAGAATGAACCCCACACTCTCACACTGTAGCAGACTGACAGATACAGCATGAAACCCACAATCTCGCACTGTAGCAGAGACAGACAGATACAGAATGAAACCCACACTCTCACACTGTAGCAGAGACTGGCAGATGAAGAATGAAACCCACACTCTCACACTGTAACAGAGACTGACAGATACAGAATGAAACCCACACTCTCACACTGTAACAGAGACTGACAGATACAGAATGAAACCCACACTCTCACACTGTAGCAGAGACTGACAGATACAGAATGAAACCCACACTCTCACACTGCAGCAGAGAGTGACAGATACAGAATGAAACCCACACTCTCACAATGAATCAGAGACAGACAGATACAGAAAGAAACCCACACTCTCACAATGTAGCAGAGACTGACAGATACAGAATGAAACCCACACTCTCACACTGTAACAGAGTCTGACAGATACAGAATGATACCCACACTCTCACACTGTAGCAGAGACTGACAGATACAGAATGAAACCCACACTCTCACACTGTAGCAGAGACTGACAGATACAGAATGAACCCCACACTCTCACACTGTAGCAGAGACTGACAGATACAGAATGAAACCCACACGCTCACACTGTAGCAGAGACTGACAGATACAGAATGAAACACACACTCTCACAATGTAGCAGAGACTGACAGATACAGAATGAAACCCACACTCTCACACTGTAGCAGAGACTGACAGATACAGAATGAACCCCACACTCTCACACTGTAGCAGACTGACAGATACAGAATGAAACCCACACTCTCGCACTGTAGCAGAGACTAACAGATACAGAATGAAACCCACACTATCACGCTGTAACAGAGACTGACAGATGCAGAATGAAACCCACACTCTCGCACTGTAGCAGAGACAGACAGATGCAGAATGAAACCCACACTCTCACACCGTAGCAGAGACTGGCAGATAAAGAATGAAACCCACACTCTCACACTGTAACCGAGACTGACAGATACAGAATGAAACCCACACTCTCACACTGTAACAGAGACTGACAGATACAGAATGAAACCCACACTCTCACACTGTAGCAGAGACTGACAGATACAGAATGAAACCCACACTCTCACACTGTAGCAGAGACTGAGAGATACAGAATGAAACCCACACTCTCACAATGTAGCAGAGACTGACAGATACAGAATGAAACCCACACTCTCACACTGTAACAGAGTCTGACAGATACAGAATGAAACCCACACTCTCACACTGTAGCAGAGACTGACAGATACAGAATGAAACCCACACTCTCACACTGTAGCAGAGACTGACAGATACAGAATGAACCCCACACTCTCACACTGTAGCAGAGACTGACAGATACAGAATGAAACCCACACGCTCACACTGTGGCAGAGACTGACAGATACAGAATGAAACACACACTCTCACAATGTAGCAGAGACTGACAGATACAGAATGAAACCCACACTCTCACACTGTAGCAGATACTGACAGATACAGAATGAACCCCACACTCTCACACTGTAGCAGACTGACAGATACAGAATGAAACCCACACTCTCGCACTGTAGCAGAGACTAACAGATACAGAATGAAACCCACACTATCACGCTGTAACAGAGACTGACAGATACAGAATGAAACCCACACTCTCGCACTGTAGCAGAGACAGACAGATACAGAATGAAACCCACACTCTCACACTGTAGCAGAGACTGGCAGATAAAGAATGAAACCCACACTCTCACACTGTAACAGAGACTGACAGATACAGAATGAAACCCACACTCTCACACTGTAACAGAGACTGACAGATACAGAATGAAACCCACACTCTCACACTGTAGCAGAGACTGACAGATACAGAATGAAACCCACACTCTCACACTGCAGCAGAGAGTGACAGATACAGAATGAAACCCACACTCTCACAATGAATCAGAGACAGACAGATACAGAATGAAACCCACACTCTCACACTGTAGCAGAGACTGACAGATACACAATGAAACCCACACTCTCAGACTGTACCAGAGACTGAAAGATACAGAATGAAAGCCACACTCTCACAATGTATCAGAGACTGACAGATAAAGAATGAACCCCACACTCTCACACTGTAGCAGAGACTGACAGATACAGAATGAAACCCATACTCTCACACTGTAGCAGAGACTGACAGATACAGAATGAAACCCTCACTCTCACACTGTAGCAGAGACTGACAGATACAGAATGAAACCCACACTCTCACTCTGTAGCAGAGACTGACAGATACAGAATGAAACCCACACTCTCAGACTGTACCAGAGACTGACAGATACAGAATGAAAGCCACACTCTCACAATGTATCAGAGACTGACAGGTACAGAATGAAACCCACACTCTCGCACTATACCCGAGACTGACAGATACAGAATGAAAGCCACACTCTCACAATGTATCAGAGACTGACAGATAAAGAATGAAGACCACACTCTCACACTGTAACAGAGACTGACAGATACAGAATGAAACCCACACTCTCGCACTGTACCAGAGACTGACAGATACTGAATGAAAGCCACACTCTCACACTGTAGCAGAGACTGACAGATACAAAATGAAACCCACACTCTCACGCTGTAACAGAGACTGACTGATACGGAATGAAACCCACACTCTCACACTGTAGCAGAGACTGACAGATAAAGAATGAAACCCACACTCTCACACTGTGTCAGAGACTGACAGATACAGAATGTAACCCACACTCTCACACTGTAGCAGAGACTGACAGATAAAGAATGAAACCCACACTCTCAGACTGTACCAGAGACTGAGAGATACAGAATGAACCCCACAGTCTCACACTGTAGCAGAGACTGACAGATACAGAATGAAACCCACACTCTCGCACTGTAGCAGAGACTAACAGATACAGAATGAAACCCACACTATCACGCTGTAACAGAGACTGACAGATACAGAATGAAACCCACACTCTCGTACTGTAGCAGAGACAGACAGATACAGAATGAAACCCACACTCTCACACTGTAGCAGAGACTGGCAGATAAAGAATGAAACCCACACTCTCACACTGTAACCGAGACTGACAGATACAGAATGAAACCCACACTCTCACACTGTAACAGAGACTGACAGATACAGAATGAAACCCACACTCTCACACTGTAGCAGAGACTGAGAGATACAGAATGAAACCCACACTCTCACACTGTAGCAGAGACTGAGAGATACAGAATGAAACCCACACTCTCACAATGTAGCAGAGACTGACAGATACAGAATGAAACCCACACTCTCACACTGTAACAGAGTCTGACAGATACAGAATGAAACCCACACTCTCACACTGCAGCAGAGACTGACAGATACAGAGTGAAACCCACACTCTCACACTGTAGCAGAGACTGACAGATACAGAATGAACCCCACACTCTCACACTGTAGCAGAGACTGACAGATACAGAATGAAACCCACACGCTCACACTGTAGCAGAGACTGACAGATACAGAATGAAACACACACTCTCACAATGTAGCAGAGACTGACAGATACAGAATGAAACCCACACTCTCACACTGTAGCAGAGACTGACAGATACAGAATGAACCCCACACTCTCACACTGTAGCAGACTGACAGATACAGAATGAAACTCACACTCTCGCACTGTAGCAGAGACTAACAGATACAGAATGAAACCCACACTATCACGCTGTAACAGAGACTGACAGATACAGAATGAAACCCACACTCTCGCACTGTAGCAGAGACAGACAGATACAGAATGAAACCCACACTCTCACACTGTAGCAGAGACTGGCAGATAAAGAATGAAACCCACACTCTCACACTGTAACAGAGACTGACAGATACAGAATGAAACCCACACTCTCACACTGTAACAGAGACTGACAGATACAGAATGAAACCCACACTCTCACACTGTAGCAGAGACTGACAGATACAGAATGAAACCCACACTCTCACACTGCAGCAGAGAGTGACAGATACAGAATGAAACCCACACTCTCACAATGAATCAGAGACAGACAGATACAGAATGAAACCCACACTCTCACACTGTAACAGAGACTGACAGATACAGAATGAAACCCACACTCTCACACTGTACCAGAGACTGACAAATACAGAATGAAAGCCACACTCTCACATTGTATCAGAGACTGACAGATACAGAATGAAACCCACACTCTCGCACTCTAACAGAGACTGACAGATACAGAATGAAACCCATACTCTCACACTGTAGCAGAGACTGACAGATACAGAAAGAAACCCACACTCTCACACTGTAGCAGAGACTGACAGATACAGAATGAAACCCACACTCTCACTCTGTAGCAGAGACTGACAGATACAGAATGAAACCCACACTCTCACACTGTATCAGAGACTGACAGATACAGAATGAAACCCACACTCTCAGACTGTACCAGAGACTGACAGATACAGAATGAAAGCCACACTCTCACAATGTATCAGAGACTGACAGGTACAGAATGAAACCCACACTCTCGCACTATACCCGAGACTGACAGATACTGAATGAAAGCCACACTCTCACAATGTATCAGAGACTGACAGATAAAGAATGAAGCCCACACTCTCACACTGTAACAGAGACTGACAGATACAGAATGAAACCCACACTCTCGCACTGTACCAGAGACTGACAGATACTGAATGAAAGCCACACTCTCACAATGTATCAGAGACTGACAGATACAAAATGAAACCCACACTTTCACGCTGTAACAGAGACTGACTGATACGGAATGAAACCCACACTCTCACACTGTAGCAGAGACTGACAGATAAAGAATGAAACCCACACTCTCACACTGTGTCAGAGACTGACAGATACAGAATGTAACCCACACTCTCGCACTGTAGCAGAGACTGAGAGATACAGAATGAAACCCACACTCTCACACTGCAGCAGAGAGTGACAGATACAGAATGAAACCCACACTCTCACACTGTAGCAGAGACTGGCAGATGAAGAATGAAACCCACACTCTCACACTGTAACAGAGACTGACAGATACAGAATGAAACCCACACTCTCACACTGTAACAGAGACTGACAGATACAGAATGAAACCCACACTCTCACACTGTAGCAGAGACTGACAGATACAGAATGAAACCCACACTCTCACACTGCAGCAGAGAGTGACAGATACAGAATGAAACCCACACTCTCACAATGAATCAGAGACAGACAGATACAGAAAGAAACCCACACTCTCACAATGTAGCAGAGACTGACAGATACAGAATGAAACCCACACTCTCACACTGTAACAGAGTCTGACAGATACAGAATGATACCCACACTCTCACACTGTAGCAGAGACTGACAGATACAGAATGAAACCCACACTCTCACACTGTAGCAGAGACTGACAGATACAGAATGAACCCCACACTCTCACACTGTAGCAGAGACTGACAGATACAGAATGAAACCAACACGCTCACACTGTAGCAGAGACTGACAGATACAGAATGAAACACACACTCTCACAATGTAGCAGAGACTGACAGATACAGAATGAAACCCACACTCTCACACTGTAGCAGAGACTGACAGATACAGAATGAACCCCACACTCTCACACTGTAGCAGACTGACAGATACAGAATGAAACCCACACTCTCGCACTGTAGCAGAGACTAACAGATACAGAATGAAACCCACACTATCACGCTGTAACAGAGACTGACAGATGCAGAATGAAACCCACACTCTCGCACTGTAGCAGAGACAAACAGATACAGAATGAAACCCACACTCTCACACTGTAGCAGAGACTGGCAGATAAAGAATGAAACCCACACTCTCACACTGTAACCGAGACTGACAGATACAGAATGAAACCCACACTCTCACACTGTAGCAGAGACTGACAGATACAGAATGAACCCCACACTCTCACACTGTAGCAGAGACTGACAGATACAGAATGAAACCCACACGCTCACACTGTAGCAGAGACTGACAGATACAGAATGAAACACACACTCTCACAATGTAGCAGAGACTGACAGATACAGAATGAAACCCACACTCTCACACTGTAGCAGAGACTGACAGATACAGAATGAACCCCACACTCTCACACTGTAGCAGACTGACAGATACAGAATGAAACCCACACTCTCGCACTGTAGCAGAGACTAACAGATACAGAATGAAACCCACACTATCACGCTGTAACAGAGACTGACAGATACAGAATGAAACCCACACTCTCGCACTGTAGCAGAGACAGACAGATACAGAATGAAACCCACACTCTCACACTGTAGCAGAGACTGGCAGATAAAGAATGAAACCCACACTCTCACACTGTAACAGAGACTGACAGATACAGAATGAAACCCACACTCTCACACTGTAACAGAGACTGACAGATACAGAATGAAACCCACACTCTCACACTGTAGCAGAGACTGACAGATACAGAATGAAACCCACACTCTCACACTGCAGCAGAGAGTGACAGATACAGAATGAAACCCACACTCTCACAATGAATCAGAGACAGACAGATACAGAATGAAACCCACACTCTCACACTGTAGCAGAGACTGACAGATACAGAATGAAACCCACACTCTCAGACTGTACCAGAGACTGACAGATACAGAATGAAAGCCACACTCTCACAATGTATCAGAGACTGACAGATAAAGAATGAACCCCACACGCTCACACTGTAGCAGAGACTGACAGATACAGAATGAAACCCATACTCTCACACTGTAGCAGAGACTGACAGATACAGAATGAAACCCTCACTCTCACACTGTAGCAGAGACTGACAGATACAGAATGAAACCCACACTCTCACTCTGTAGCAGAGACTGACAGATACAGAATGAAACCCACACTCTCAGACTGTACCAGAGACTGACAGATACAGAATGAAAGCCACACTCTCACAATGTATCAGAGACTGACAGGTACAGAATGAAACCCACACTCTCGCACTATACCCGAGACTGACAGATACAGAATGAAAGCCACACTCTCACAATGTATCAGAGACTGACAGATAAAGAATGAAGCCCACACTCTCACACTGTAACAGAGACTGACAGATACAGAATGAAACCCACACTCTCGCACTGTACCAGAGACTGACAGATACTGAATGAAAGCCACACTCTCACAATGTATCAGAGACTGACAGATACAAAATGAAACCCACACTCTCACGCTGTAACAGAGACTGACTGATACGGAATGAAACCCACACTCTCACACTGTAGCAGAGACAGACAGATACAGAATGAAACCCACACTCTCACACTGTAGCAGAGACTGGCAGATAAAGAATGAAACCCACACTCTCACACTGTAACCGAGACTGACAGATACAGAATGAAACCCACACTCTCACACTGTAACAGAGACTGACAGATACAGAATGAAACCCACACTCTCACACTGTAGCAGAGACTGACAGATACAGAATGAAACCCACACTCTCACACTGTAGCAGAGACTGACAGATACAGAATGAAACCCACACTCTCACAATGTAGCAGAGACTGACAGATACAGAATGAAACCCACACTCTCACACTGTAACAGAGTCTGACAGATACAGAATGAAACCCACACTCTCACACTGTAGCAGAGACTGACAGATACAGAGTGAAACCCACACTCTCACACTGTAGCAGAGACTGACAGATACAGAATGAACCCCACACTCTCACACTGTAGCAGAGACTGACAGATACAGAATGAAACCCACACGCTCACACTGTAGCAGAGACTGACAGATACAGAATGAAACACACACTCTCACAATGTAGCAGAGACTGACAGATACAGAATGAAACCCACACTCTCACACTGTAGCAGAGACTGACAGATATAGAATGAACCCCACACTCTCACACTGTAGCAGACTGACAGATACAGAATGAAACTCACACTCTCGCACTGTAGCAGAGACTAACAGATACAGAATGAAACCCACACTATCACGCTGTAACAGAGACTGACAGATACAGAATGAAACCCACACTCTCGCACTGTAGCAGAGACAGACAGATACAGAATGAAACCCACACTCTCACACTGTAGCAGAGACTGGCAGATAAAGAATGAAACCCACACTCTCACACTGTAACAGAGACTGACAGATACAGAATGAAACCCACACTCTCACACTGCAGCAGAGAGTGACAGATACAGAATGAAACCCACACTCTCACAATGAATCAGAGACAGACAGATACAGAATGAAACCCACACTCTCACACTGTAACAGAGACTGACAGATACAGAATGAAACCCACACTCTCACACTGTACCAGAGCCTGACAAATACAGAATGAAAGCCACACTCTCACATTGTATCAGAGACTGACAGATACAGAATGAAACCCACACTCTCGCACTCTAACAGAGACTGACAGATACAGAATGAAACCCATACTCTCACACTGTAGCAGAGACTGACAGATACAGAATGAAACCCTCACTCTCACACTGTAGCAGAGACTGACAGATACAGAATGAAACCCACACTCTCACTCTGTAGCAGAGACTGACAGATACAGAATGAAACCCACACTCTCACACTGTAGCAGAGACTGACAGATACAGAATGAAACCCACACTCTCAGACTGTACCAGAGACTGACAGATACAGAATGAAAGCCACACTCTCACAATGTATCAGAGACTGACAGGTACAGAATGAAACCCACACTCTCGCACTATACCCGAGACTGACAGATACAGAATGAAAGCCACACTCTCACAATGTATCAGAGACTGACAGATAAAGAATGAAGTCCACACTCTCACACTGTAACAGAGACTGACAGATACAGAATGAAACCCACACTCTCGCACTGTACCAGAGACTGACAGATACTGAATGAAAGCCACACTCTCACAATGTATCAGAGACTGACAGATACAAAATGAAACCCACACTCTCACGCTGTAACAGAGACTGACTGATACGGAATGAAACCCACACTCTCACACTGTAGCAGAGACTGACAGATAAAGAATGAAACCCACACTCTCACACTGTGTCAGAGACTGACAGATACAGAATGTAACCCACACTCTCACACTGTAGCAGAGACTGACAGATAAAGAATGAAACCCACACTCTCAGACTGTACCAGAGACTGAGAGATACAGAATGAACCCCACAGTCTCACACTGTAGCAGAGACTGACAGATACAGAATGAAACCCACGCTCTCACACTGTAGCAGAGACTGAGAGATACAGAATGAAACCCACACTCTCACACTGTAACAGAGACTGACAGATACAGAATGAACCCCACACTCTCACACTGTAGCGGAGACTGACAGATACAGAATGAAACCCACACTCTCACACTGTAGCAGAGACTGACAGATACAGAATGAAACCCACACTCTCACACCGTAACGGAGACTGACAGATACAGAATGAAACCCACACTCTCACACTGTAACAGAGACTGACAGATACAGAATGAAACCCACACTCTCACACTGTAGCAGAGACTGACAGATACAGAATGAAACCCACACTCTCACACTGCAGCAGAGAGTGACAGATACAGAATGAAACCCACACTCTCACAATGAATCAGAGACAGACAGATACAGAATGAAACCCACACTCTCACACTGTAACAGAGACTGACAGATACAGAATGAAACCCACACTCTCACACTGTACCAGAGACTGACAAATACAGAATGAAAGCCACACTCTCACATTGTATCAGAGACTGACAGATACAGAATGAAACCCACACTCTCGCACTCTAACAGAGACTGACAGATACAGAATGAAACCCATACTCTCACACTGTAGCAGAGACTGACAGATACAGAATGAAACCCTCACTCTCACACTGTAGCAGAGACTGACAGATACAGAATGAAACCCACACTCTCACTCTGTAGCAGAGACTGACAGATACAGAATGAAACCCACACTCTCACACTGTAGCAGAGACTGACAGATACAGAATGAAACCCACACTCTCAGACTGTACCAGAGACTGACAGATACAGAATGAAAGCCACACTCTCACAATGTATCAGAGGCTGACAGGTACAGAATGAAACCCACACTCTCACACTGTAACAGAGACTGACAGATACAGAATGAAACCCACACTCTCGCACTGTACCAGAGACTGACAGATACTGAATGAAAGCCACACTCTCACAATGTATCAGAGACTGACAGATACAAAATGAAACCCACACTCTCACGCTGTAACAGAGACTGACTGATACGGAATGAAACCCACACTCTCACACTGTAGCAGAGACTGACAGATAAAGAATGAAACCCACACTCTCACACTGTGTCAGAGACTGACAGATACAGAATGTAACCCACACTCTCACACTGTAGCAGAGACTGACAGATAAAGAATGAAACCCACACTCTCAGACTGTACCAGAGACTGAGAGATACAGAATGAACCCCACAGTCTCACACTGTAGCAGAGACTGACAGATACAGAATGAAACCCACGCTCTCACACTGTAGCAGAGACGGAGAGATACAGAATGAAACCCACACTCTCACACTGTAACAGAGACTGACAGATACAGAATGAACCCCACACTCTCACACTGTAGCGGAGACTGACAGATACAGAATGAAACCCACACTCTCACACTGTAGCAGAGACTGACAGATACAGAATGAAACCCAGACTCTCACACTGTAACGGAGACTGACAGATACAGAATGAAACCCACACTCTCACACTGTAGCAGAGACTGACAGATACAGAATGAAACCCACACTCTCACACTATAACAGAGACTGACAGATACAGAATGAAACCCACACTCTCACACTGTAACAGAGACTGACAGATACAGAATGAAACCCAGACTCTCACACTCTAGCAGAGACTGACAGATACAGAATGAAACCCACACACTCACACTGTAGCAGAGACTGACAGATACAGAATGAAACCCACACGTTCACACTGTAGCAGAGACTGACAGATACAGAATGAAACCCACACTCTCACACTGTAGCAGCGACTGACAGATACAGAATGAAACCCAGACTCTCACACTGTAACAGAGACTGACAGATACAGAATGAAACCCACACTCTCACACTGTAGCAGAGACTGACAGATACAGAATGAAACCCATACTCTCACACTGTAGCAGAGACTGACAGATACAGAATGAAACCCTCACTCTCACACTGTAGCAGAGACTGACAGATACAGAATGAAACCCACACTCTCACACTGTAGCAGAGACAGACAGATACAGAATGAATCCCACACTCTCACACTGTAGCAGAGACTGACAGACACAGAATGAAACCCACACTCTCACACTGTAGCAGAGACTGACAGATACAGAATGAAACCCACACTCTCACACTGTAGCAGAGACTGACAGATACAGAAAGAAACCCATACTCTCACAATGTAGCCGAGACTGACAGATACAGAATGAAACCCACACTCTCACACTGTAACAGAGTCTGACAGATACAGAATGATACCCACACTCTCACACTGTAGCAGAGACTGACAGATACAGAATGAAACCCACACTCTCACACTGTAGCAGTGACTGACAGATACAGAATGAACCCCACACTCTCACACTGTAGCAGAGACTGACAGATACAGAATGAAACCCACACGCTCACACTGTAGCAGAGACTGACAGATACAGAATGAAACACACACTCTCACAATGTAGCAGAGACTGACAGATACAGAATGAAACCCACACTCTCACACTGTAGCAGAGACTGACAGATACAGAATGAACCCCACACTCTCACACTGTAGCAGACTGACAGATACAGAATGAAACCCACACTCTCGCACTGTAGCAGAGACTAACAGATACAGAATGAAACCCACACTATCACGCTGTAACAGAGACTGACAGATACAGAATGAAACCCACACTCTCGCACTGTAGCAGAGACAGACAGATACAGAATGAAACCCACACTCTCACACTGTAGCAGAGACTGGCAGATAAAGAATGAAACCCACACTCTCACACTGTAACCGAGACTGACAGATACAGAATGAAACCCACACTCTCACACTGTAACAGAGACTGACAGATACAGAATGAAACCCACACTATCACACTGTAGCAGAGACTGACAGATACAGAATGAAACCCTCACTCTCACACTGTAGCAGAGACTGAGAGATACAGAATGAAACCCACACTCTCACAATGTAGCAGAGACTGACAGATACAGAATGAAACCCACACTCTCACACTGTAACAGAGTCTGACAGATACAGAATGAAACCCACACTCTCACACTGTAGCAGAGACTGACAGATACAGAATGAAACCAGCACTCTGACACTGTAGCAGAGACTGACTGATACAGAATGAACCCCACACTCTCACACTGTAGCAGAGACTGACAGATACAGAATGAAACCCACACGCTCACACTGTAGCAGAGACTGACAGATACAGAATGAAACACACACTCTCACAATGTAGCAGAGACTGACAGATACAGAATGAAACCCACACTCTCACACTGTAGCAGAGACTGACAGATACAGAATGAACCCCACACTCTCACACTGTAGCAGACTGACAGATACAGAATGAAACCCACACTCTCGCACTGTAGCAGAGACTAACAGATACAGAATGAAACCCACACTATCACGCTGTAACAGAGACTGACAGATACAGAATGAAACCCACACTCTCGCACTGTAGCAGAGACAGACAGATACAGAGTGAAACCCACACTATCACGCTGTAACAGAGACTGACAGATACAGAATGAAACCCACACTCTCGCACTGTAGCAGAGACAGACAGATACAGAATGAAACCCACACTCTCACACTGTAGCAGAGACTGGCAGATAAAGAATGAAACCCACACTCTCACACTGTAACCGAGACGGACAGATACAGAATGAAACCCACACTCTCACACTGTAACAGAGACTGACAGATACAGAATGAAACCCACACTCTCACACTGTAGCAGAGACTGACAGATACAGAATGAAACCCACACTCTCACACTGTAGCAGAGACTGAGAGATACAGAATGAAACCCACACTCTCACAATGTAGCAGAGACTGACAGATACAGAATGAAACCCACACTCTCACACTGTAACAGAGTCTGACAGATACAGAATGAAACCCACACTCTCACACTGTAGCAGAGACTGACAGATACAGAGTGAAACCCACACTCTCACACTGTAGCAGAGACTGACAGATACAGAATGAACCCCACACTCTCACACTGTAGCAGAGACTGACAGATACAGAATGAAACCCACACGCTCACGCTGTAGCAGAGACTGACAGATACAGAATGAAACACACACTCTCACAATGTAGCAGAGACTGACAGATACAGAATGAAACCCACACTCTCACACTGTAGCAGAGACTGACAGATACAGAATGAACCCCACACTCTCACACTGTAGCAGACTGACAGATACAGAATGAAACTCACACTCTCGCACTGTAGCAGAGACTAACAGATACAGAATGAAACCCACACTATCACGCTGTAACAGAGACTGACAGATACAGAATGAAACCCACACTCTCGCACTGTAGCAGAGACAGACAGATACAGAATGAAACCCACACTCTCACACTGTAGCAGAGACTGGCAGATAAAGAATGAAACCCACACTCTCACACTGTAACAGAGACTGACAGATACAGAATGAAACCCACACTCTCACACTGTAACAGAGACTGACAGATACAGAATGAAACCCACACTCTCACACTGTAGCAGAGACTGACAGATACAGAATGAAACCCACACTCTCACACTGCAGCAGAGAGTGACAGATACAGAATGAAACCCACACTCTCACAATGAATCAGAGACAGACAGATACAGAATGAACCCCACACTCTCACACTGTAACAGAGACTGACAGATACAGAATGAAACCCACACTCTCACACTGTACCAGAGACTGACAAATACAGAATGAAAGCCACACTCTCACATTGTATCAGAGACTGACAGATACAGAATGAAACCCACACTCTCGCACTCTAACAGAGACTGACAGATACAGAATGAAACCCATACTCTCACACTGTAGCAGAGACTGACAGATACAGAATGAAACCCTCACTCTCACACTGTAGCAGAGACTGACAGATACAGAATGAAACCCACACTCTCACTCTGTAGCAGAGACTGACAGATACAGAATGAAACCCACACTCTCACACTGTAGCAGAGACTGACAGATACAGAATGAAACCCACACTCTCAGACTGTACCAGAGACTGACAGATACAGAATGAAAGCCACACTCTCACAATGTATCAGAGACTGACAGGTACAGAATGAAACCCACACTCTCGCACTATACCCGAGACTGACAGATACAGAATGAAAGCCACACTCTCACAATGTATCAGAGACTGACAGATAAAGAATGAAGCCCACACTCTCACACTGTAACAGAGACTGACAGATACAGAATGAAACCCACACTCTCGCACTGTACCAGAGACTGACAGATACTGAATGAAAGCCACACTCTCACAATGTATCAGAGACTGACAGATACAAAATGAAACCCACACTCTCACGCTGTAACAGAGACTGACTGATACGGAATGAAACCCACACTCTCACACTGTAGCAGAGACTGACAGATAAAGAATGAAACCCACACTCTCACACTGTGTCAGAGACTGACAGATACAGAATGTAACCCACACTCTCACACTGTAGCAGAGACTGACAGATAAAGAATGAAACCCACACTCTCAGACTGTACCAGAGACTGAGAGATACAGAATGAACCCCACAGTCTCACACTGTAGCAGAGACTGACAGATACAGAATGAAACCCACGCTCTCACACTGTAGCAGAGACTGAGAGATACAGAATGAAACACACACTCTCACACTGTAACAGAGACTGACAGATACAGAATGAACCCCACACTCTCACACTGTAGCGGAGACTGACAGATACAGAATGAAACCCACACTCTCACACTGTAGCAGAGACTGACAGATACAGAATGAAACCCACACTCTCACACCGTAACGGAGACTGACAGATACAGAATGAAACCCACACTCTCACACTGTAACAGAGACTGACAGATACAGAATGAAACCCACACTCTCACACTGTAGCAGAGACTGACAGATACAGAATGAAACCCACACTCTCACACTGCAGCAGAGAGTGACAGATACAGAATGAAACCCACACTCACACAATGAATCAGAGACAGACAGATACAGAATGAAACCCACACTCTCACACTGTAACAGAGACTGACAGATACAGAATGAAACCCACACTCTCACACTGTACCAGAGACTGACAAATACAGAATGAAAGCCACACTCTCACATTGTATCAGAGACTGACAGATACAGAATGAAACCCACACTCTCGCACTCTAACAGAGACTGACAGATACAGAATGAAACCCATACTCTCACACTGTAGCAGAGACTGACAGATACAGAATGAAACCCTCACTCTCACACTGTAGCAGAGACTGACAGATACAGAATGAAACCCACACTCTCACTCTGTAGCAGAGACTGACAGATACAGAATGAAACCCACACTCTCACACTGTAGCAGAGACTGACAGATACAGAATGAAACCCACACTCTCAGACTGTACCAGAGACTGACAGATACAGAATGAAAGCCACACTCTCACAATGTATCAGAGGCTGACAGGTACAGAATGAAACCCACACTCTCACACTGTAACAGAGACTGACAGATACAGAATGAAACCCACACTCTCGCACTGTACCAGAGACTGACAGATACTGAATGAAAGCCACACTCTCACAATGTATCAGAGACTGACAGATACAAAATGAAACCCACACTCTCACGCTGTAACAGAGTCTGACTGATACGGAATGAAACCCACACTCTCACACTGTAGCAGAGACTGACAGATAAGGAATGAAACCCACACTCTCACACTGTGTCAGAGACTGACAGATACAGAATGTAACCCACACTCTCACACTGTAGCAGAGACTGACAGATAAAGAATGAAACCCACACTCTCAGACTGTACCAGAGACTGAGAGATACAGAATGAACCCCACAGTCTCACACTGTAGCAGAGACTGACAGATACAGAATGAAACCCACGCTCTCACACTGTAGCAGAGACGGAGAGATACAGAATGAAACCCACACTCTCACACTGTAACAGAGACTGACAGATACAGAATGAACCCCACACTCTCACACTGTAGCGGAGACTGACAGATACAGAATGAAACCCACACTCTCACACTGTAGCAGAGACTGACAGATACAGAATGAAACCCAGACTCTCACACTGTAACGGAGACTGACAGATACAGAATGAAACCCACACTCTCACACTGTAGCAGAGACTGACAGATACAGAATGAAACCCACACTCTCACACTATAACAGAGACTGACAGATACAGAATGAAACCCACACTCTCACACTGTAACAGAGACTGACAGATACAGAATGAAACCCAGACTCTCACACTCTAGCAGAGACTGACAGATACAGAATGAAACCCACACACTCACACTGTAGCAGAGACTGACAGATACAGAATGAAACCCACACGTTCACACTGTAGCAGAGACTGACAGATACAGAATGAAACCCACACTCTCACACTGTAGCAGCGACTGACAGATACAGAATGAAACCCAGACTCTCACACTGTAACAGAGACTGACAGATACAGAATGAAACCCACACTCTCACACTGTAGCAGAGACTGACAGATACAGAATGAAACCCATACTCTCACACTGTAGCAGAGACTGACAGATACAGAATGAAACCCTCACTCTCACACTGTAGCAGAGACTGACAGATACAGAATGAAACCCACACTCTCACACTGTAGCAGAGACAGACAGATACAGAATGAATCCCACACTCTCACACTGTAGCAGAGACTGACAGACACAGAATGAAACCCACACTCTCACACTGTAGCAGAGACTGACAGATACAGAATGAAACCCACACTCTCACACTGTAGCAGAGACTGACAGATACAGAAAGAAACCCATACTCTCACAATGTAGCCGAGACTGACAGATACAGAATGAAACCCACACTCTCACACTGTAACAGAGTCTGACAGATACAGAATGATACCCACACTCTCACACTGTAGCAGAGACTGACAGATACAGAATGAAACCCACACTCTCACACTGTAGCAGAGACTGACAGATACAGAATGAACCCCACACTCTCACACTGTAGCAGAGACTGACAGATACAGAATGAAACCCACACGCTCACACTGTAGCAGAGACTGACAGATACAGAATGAAACCCACACTCTCGCACTCTAACAGAGACTGACAGATACAGAATGAAACCCATACTCTCACACTGTAGCAGAGACTGACAGATACAGAATGAAACCCTCACTCTCACACTGTAGCAGAGACTGACAGATACAGAATGAAACCCACACTCTCACTCTGTAGCAGAGACTGACAGATACAGAATGAAACCCACACTCTCACACTGTAGCAGAGACTGACAGATACAGAATGAAACCCACACTCTCAGACTGTACCAGAGACTGACAGATACAGAATGAAAGCCACACTCTCACAATGTATCAGAGGCTGACAGGTACAGAATGAAACCCACACTCTCACACTGTAACAGAGACTGACAGTTACAGAATGAAACCCACACTCTCGCACTGTACCAGAGACTGACAGATACTGAATGAAAGCCACACTCTCACAATGTATCAGAGACTGACAGATACAAAATGAAACCCACACTCTCACGCTGTAACAGAGTCTGACTGATACGGAATGAAACCCACACTCTCACACTGTAGCAGAGACTGACAGATAAAGAATGAAACCCACACTCTCACACTGTGTCAGAGACTGACAGATACAGAATGTAACCCACACTCTCACACTGTAGCAGAGACTGACAGATAAAGAATGAAACCCACACTCTCAGACTGTACCAGAGACTGAGAGATACAGAATGAACCCCACAGTCTCACACTGTAGCAGAGACTGACAGATACAGAATGAAACCCACGCTCTCACACTGTAGCAGAGACGGAGAGATACAGAATGAAACCCACACTCTCACACTGTAACAGAGACTGACAGATACAGAATGAACCCCACACTCTCACACTGTAGCGGAGACTGACAGATACAGAATGAAACCCACACTCTCACACTGTAGCAGAGACTGACAGATACAGAATGAAACCCAGACTCTCACACTGTAACGGAGACTGACAGATACAGAATGAAACCCACACTCTCACACTGTAGCAGAGACTGACAGATACAGAATGAAACCCACACTCTCACACTATAACAGAGACTGACAGATACAGAATGAAACCCACACTCTCACACTGTAACAGAGACTGACAGATACAGAATGAAACCCAGACTCTCACACTCTAGCAGAGACTGACAGATACAGAATGAAACCCACACACTCACACTGTAGCAGAGACTGACAGATACAGAATGAAACCCACACGTTCACACTGTAGCAGAGACTGACAGATACAGAATGAAACCCACACTCTCACACTGTAGCAGCGACTGACAGATACAGAATGAAACCCAGACTCTCACACTGTAACAGAGACTGACAGATACAGAATGAAACCCACACTCTCACACTGTAGCAGAGACTGACAGATACAGAATGAAACCCATACTCTCACACTGTAGCAGAGACTGACAGATACAGAATGAAACCCTCACTCTCACACTGTAGCAGAGACTGTCAGATACAGAATGAAACCCACACTCTCACACTGTAGCAGAGACAGACAGATACAGAATGAATCCCACACTCTCACACTGTAGCAGAGACTGACAGACACAGAATGAAACCCACACTCTCACACTGTAGCAGAGACTGACAGATACAGAATGAAACCCACACTCTCACACTGTAGCAGAGACTGACAGATACAGAAAGAAACCCATACTCTCACAATGTAGCCGAGACTGACAGATACAGAATGAAACCCACACTCTCACACTGTAACAGAGTCTGACAGATACAGAATGATACCCACACTCTCACACTGTAGCAGAGACTGACAGATACAGAATGAAACCCACACTCTCACACTGTAGCAGAGACTGACAGATACAGAATGAACCCCACACTCTCACACTGTAGCAGAGACTGACAGATACAGAATGAAACCCACACGCTCACACTGTAGCAGAGACTGACAGATACAGAATGAAACACACACTCTCACAATGTAGCAGAGACTGACAGATACAGAATGAAACCCACACTCTCACACTGTAGCAGAGACTGACAGATACAGAATGAACCCCACACTCTCACACTGTAGCAGACTGACAGATACAGAATGAAACCCACACTCTCGCACTGTAGCAGAGACTAACAGATACAGAATGAAACCCACACTATCACGCTGTAACAGAGACTGACAGATACAGAATGAAACCCACACTCTCGCACTGTAGCAGAGACAGACAGATACAGAATGAAACCCACACTCTCACACTCTAGCAGAGACTGGCAGATAAAGAATGAAACCCACACTCTCACACTGTAACCGAGACTGACAGATACAGAATGAAACCCACACTCTCACACTGTAACAGAGACTGACAGATACAGAATGAAACCCACACTCTCACACTGTAGCAGAGACTGACAGATACAGAATGAAACCCACACTCTCACACTGTAGCAGAGACTGACAGATACAGAATGAAACCCACACTCTCACAATGTAGCAGAGACTGACAGATACAGAATGAAACCCACACTCTCACACTGTAGCAGAGACTGACAGATACAGAATGAAACCCACACTCTCACACTGTAGCAGTGACTGACAGATACAGAATGAACCCCACACTCTCACACTGTAGCAGAGACTGACAGATACAGAATGAAACCCACACGCTCACACTGTAGCAGAGACTGACAGATACAGAATGAAACACACACTCTCACAATGTAGCAGAGACTGACAGATACAGAATGAAACCCACACTCTCACACTGTAGCAGAGACTGACAGATACAGAATGAACCCCACACTCTCACACTGTAGCAGACTGACAGATACAGAATGAAACCCACACTCTCGCACTGTAGCAGAGACTAACAGATACAGAATGAAACCCACACTATCTCGCTGTAACAGAGACTGACAGATACAGAATGAAACCCACACTCTCGCACTGTAGCAGAGACAGACAGATACAGAATGAAACCCACACTCTCACACTGTAGCAGAGACTGGCAGATAAAGAATGAAACCCACACTCTCACACTGTAACCGAGACTGACAGATACAGAATGAAACCCACACTCTCACACTGTAACAGAGACTGACAGATACAGAATGAAACCCACACTATCACACTGTAGCAGAGACTGACAGATACAGAATGAAACCCACACTCTCACACTGTAGCAGAGACTGAGAGATACAGAATGAAACCCACACTCTCACAATGTAGCAGAGACTGACAGATACAGAATGAAACCCACACTCTCACACTGTAACAGAGTCTGACAGATACAGAATGAAACCCACACTCTCACACTGTAGCAGAGACTGACAGATACAGAATGAAACCAGCACTCTGACACTGTAGCAGAGACTGACTGATACAGAATGAACCCCACACTCTCACACTGTAGCAGAGACTGACAGATACAGAATGAAACCCACACGCTCACACTGTAGCAGAGACTGACAGATACAGAATGAAACACACACTCTCACAATGTAGCAGAGACTGACAGATACAGAATGAAACCCACACTCTCACACTGTAGCAGAGACTGACAGATACAGAATGAACCCCACACTCTCACACTGTAGCAGACTGACAGATACAGAATGAAACCCACACTCTCGCACTGTAGCAGAGACTAACAGATACAGAATGAAACCCACACTATCACGCTGTAACAGAGACTGACAGATACAGAATGAAACCCACACTCTCGCACTGTAGCAGAGACAGACAGATACAGAATGAAACCCACACTATCACGCTGTAACAGAGACTGACAGATACAGAATGAAACCCACACTCTCGCACTGTAGCAGAGACAGACAGATACAGAATGAAACCCACACTCTCACACTGTAGCAGAGACTGGCAGATAAAGAATGAAACCCACACTCTCACACTGTAACCGAGACTGACAGATACAGAATGAAACCCACACTCTCACACTGTAACAGAGACTGACAGATACAGAATGAAACCCACACTCTCACACTGTAGCAGAGACTGACAGATACAGAATGAAACCCACACTCTCACACTGTAGCAGAGACTGAGAGATACAGAATGAAACCCACACTCTCAGACTGTACCAGAGACTGACAGATACAGAATGAAAGCCACACTCTCACAATGTATCAGAGGCTGACAGGTACAGAATGAAACCCACACTCTCACACTGTAACAGAGACTGACAGATACAGAATGAAACCCACACTCTCGCACTGTACCAGAGACTGACAGATACTGAATGAAAGCCACACTCTCACAATGTATCAGAGACTGACAGATACAAAATGAAACCCACACTCTCACGCTGTAACAGAGTCTGACTGATACGGAATGAAACCCACACTCTCACACTGTAGCAGAGACTGACAGATAAAGAATGAAACCCACACTCTCACACTGTGTCAGAGACTGACAGATACAGAATGTAACCCACACTCTCACACTGTAGCAGAGACTGACAGATAAAGAATGAAACCCACACTCTCAGACTGTACCAGAGACTGAGAGATACAGAATGAACCCCACAGTCTCACACTGTAGCAGAGACTGACAGATACAGAATGAAACCCACGCTCTCACACTGTAGCAGAGACGGAGAGATACAGAATGAAACCCACACTCTCACACTGTAACAGAGACTGACAGATACAGAATGAACCCCACACTCTCACACTGTAGCGGAGACTGACAGATACAGAATGAAACCCACACTCTCACACTGTAGCAGAGACTGACAGATACAGAATGAAACCCAGACTCTCACACTGTAACGGAGACTGACAGATACAGAATGAAACCCACACTCTCACACTGTAGCAGAGACTGACAGATACAGAATGAAACCCACACTCTCACACTATAACAGAGACTGACAGATACAGAATGAAACCCACACTCTCACACTGTAACAGAGACTGACAGATACAGAATGAAACCCAGACTCTCACACTCTAGCAGAGACTGACAGATACAGAATGAAACCCACACACTCACACTGTAGCAGAGACTGACAGATACAGAATGAAACCCACACGTTCACACTGTAGCAGAGACTGACAGATACAGAATGAAACCCACACTCTCACACTGTAGCAGCGACTGACAGATACAGAATGAAACCCAGACTCTCACACTGTAACAGAGACTGACAGATACAGAATGAAACCCACACTCTCACACTGTAGCAGAGACTGACAGATACAGAATGAAACCCATACTCTCACACTGTAGCAGAGACTGACAGATACAGAATGAAACCCTCACTCTCACACTGTAGCAGAGACTGACAGATACAGAATGAAACCCACACTCTCACACTGTAGCAGAGACAGACAGATACAGAATGAATCCCACACTCTCACACTGTAGCAGAGACTGACAGACACAGAATGAAACCCACACTCTCACACTGTAGCAGAGACTGACAGATACAGAATGAAACCCACACTCTCACACTGTAGCAGAGACTGACAGATACAGAAAGAAACCCATACTCTCACAATGTAGCCGAGACTGACAGATACAGAATGAAACCCACACTCTCACACTGTAACAGAGTCTGACAGATACAGAATGATACCCACACTCTCACACTGTAGCAGAGACTGACAGATACAGAATGAAACCCACACTCTCACACTGTAGCAGAGACTGACAGATACAGAATGAACCCCACACTCTCACACTGTAGCAGAGACTGACAGATACAGAATGAAACCCACACGCTCACACTGTAGCAGAGACTGACAGATACAGAATGAAACACACACTCTCACAATGTAGCAGAGACTGACAGATACAGAATGAAACCCACACTCTCACACTGTAGCAGAGACTGACAGATACAGAATGAACCCCACACTCTCACACTGTAGCAGACTGACAGATACAGAATGAAACCCACACTCTCGCACTGTAGCAGAGACTAACAGATACAGAATGAAACCCACACTATCACGCTGTAACAGAGACTGACAGATACAGAATGAAACCCACACTCTCGCACTGTAGCAGAGACAGACAGATACAGAATGAAACCCACACTCTCACACTCTAGCAGAGACTGGCAGATAAAGAATGAAACCCACACTCTCACACTGTAACCGAGACTGACAGATACAGAATGAAACCCACACTCTCACACTGTAACAGAGACTGACAGATACAGAATGAAACCCACACTCTCACACTGTAGCAGAGACTGACAGATACAGAATGAAACCCACACTCTCACACTGTAGCAGAGACTGACAGATACAGAATGAAACCCACACTCTCACAATGTAGCAGAGACTGACAGATACAGAATGAAACCCACACTCTCACACTGTAGCAGAGACTGACAGATACAGAATGAAACCCACACTCTCACACTGTAGCAGTGACTGACAGATACAGAATGAACCCCACACTCTCACACTGTAGCAGAGACTGACAGATACAGAATGAAACCCACACGCTCACACTGTAGCAGAGACTGACAGATACAGAATGAAACACACACTCTCACAATGTAGCAGAGACTGACAGATACAGAATGAAACCCACACTCTCACACTGTAGCAGAGACTGACAGATACAGAATGAACCCCACACTCTCACACTGTAGCAGACTGACAGATACAGAATGAAACCCACACTCTCGCACTGTAGCAGAGACTAACAGATACAGAATGAAACCCACACTATCACGCTGTAACAGAGACTGACAGATACAGAATGAAACCCACACTCTCGCACTGTAGCAGAGACAGACAGATACAGAATGAAACCCACACTCTCACACTGTAGCAGAGACTGGCAGATAAAGAATGAAACCCACACTCTCACACTGTAACCGAGACTGACCGATACAGAATGAAACCCACACTCTCACACTGTAACAGAGACTGACAGATACAGAATGAAACCCACACTATCACACTGTAGCAGAGACTGACAGATACAGAATGAAACCCACACTCTCACACTGTAGCAGAGACTGAGAGATACAGAATGAAACCCACACTCTCACAATGTAGCAGAGACTGACAGATACAGAATGAAACCCACACTCTCACACTGTAACAGAGTCTGACAGATACAGAATGAAACCCACACTCTCACACTGTAGCAGAGACTGACAGATACAGAATGAAACCAGCACTCTGACACTGTAGCAGAGACTGACTGATACAGAATGAACCCCACACTCTCACACTGTAGCAGAGACTGACAGATACAGAATGAAACCCACACGCTCACACTGTAGCAGAGACTGACAGATACAGAATGAAACACACACTCTCACAATGTAGCAGAGACTGACAGATACAGAATGAAACCCACACTCTCACACTGTAGCAGAGACTGACAGATACAGAATGAACCCCACACTCTCACACTGTAGCAGACTGACAGATACAGAATGAAACCCACACTCTCGCACTGTAGCAGAGACTAACAGATACAGAATGAAACCCACACTCTCACACTGTAGCAGAGACTGGCAGATAAAGAATGAAACCCACACTCTCACACTGTAACCGAGACTGACAGATACAGAATGAAACCCACACTCTCACACTGTAACAGAGACTGACAGATACAGAATGAAACCCACACTATCACACTGTAGCAGAGACTGACAGATACAGAATGAAACCCACACTCTCACACTGTAGCAGAGACTGAGAGATACAGAATGAAACCCACACTCTCACAATGTAGCAGAGACTGACAGATACAGAATGAAACCCACACTCTCACACTGTAACAGAGTCTGACAGATACAGAATGAAACCCACACTCTCACACTGTAGCAGAGACTGACAGATACAGAATGAAACCAGCACTCTGACACTGTAGCAGAGACTGACTGATACAGAATGAACCCCACACTCTCACACTGTAGCAGAGACTGACAGATACAGAATGAAACCCACACGCTCACACTGTAGCAGAGACTGACAGATACAGAATGAAACACACACTCTCACAATGTAGCAGAGACTGACAGATACAGAATGAAACCCACACTCTCACACTGTAGCAGAGACTGACAGATACAGAATGAACTCCACACTCTCACACTGTAGCAGACTGACAGATACAGAATGAAACCCACACTCTCGCACTGTAGCAGAGACTAACAGATACAGAATGAAACCCACACTATCACGCTGTAACAGAGACTGACAGATACAGAATGAAACCCACACTCTCGCACTGTAGCAGAGACAGACAGATACAGAATGAAACCCACACTATCACGCTGTAACAGAGACTGACAGATACAGAATGAAACCCACACTCTCGCACTGTAGCAGAGACAGACAGATACAGAATGAAACCCACACTCTCACACTGTAGCAGAGACTGGCAGATAAAGAATGAAACCCACACTCTCACACTGTAACCGAGACTGACAGATACAGAATGAAACCCACACTCTCACACTGTAACAGAGACTGACAGATACAGAATGAAACCCACACTCTCACACTGTAGCAGAGACTGACAGATACAGAATGAAACCCACACTCTCACACTGTAGCAGAGACTGAGAGATACAGAATGAAACCCACACTCTCACAATGTAGCAGAGACTGACAGATACAGAATGAAACCCACACTCTCACACTGTAACAGAGTCTGACAGATACAGAATGAAACCCACACTCTCACACTGTAGCAGAGACTGACAGATACAGAGTGAAACCCACACTCTCACACTGTAGCAGAGACTGACAGATACAGAATGAACCCCACACTCTCACACTGTAGCAGAGACTGACAGATACAGAATGAAACCCACACGCTCACGCTGTAGCAGAGACTGACAGATACAGAATGAAACACACACTCTCACAATGTAGCAGAGACTGACAGATACAGAATGAAACCCACACTCTCACACTGTAGCAGAGACTGACAGATACAGAATGAACCCCACACTCTCACACTGTAGCAGACTGACAGATACAGAATGAAACTCACACTCTCGCACTGTAGCAGAGACTAACAGATACAGAATGAAACCCACACTATCACGCTGTAACAGAGACTGACAGATACAGAATGAAACCCACACTCTCGCACTGTAGCAGAGACAGACAGATACAGAATGAAACCCACACTCTCACACTGTAGCAGAGACTGGCAGATAAAGAATGAAACCCACACTCTCACACTGTAACAGAGACTGACAGATACAGAATGAAACCCACACTCTCACACTGTAACAGAGACTGACAGATACAGAATGAAACCCACACTCTCACACTGTAGCAGAGACTGACAGATACAGAATGAAACCCACACTCTCACACTGCAGCAGAGAGTGACAGATACAGAATGAAACCCACACTCTCACAATGAATCAGAGACAGACAGATACAGAATGAACCCCACACTCTCACACTGTAACAGAGACTGACAGATACAGAATGAAACCCACACTCTCACACTGTACCAGAGACTGACAAATACAGAATGAAAGCCACACTCTCACATTGTATCAGAGACTGACAGATACAGAATGAAACCCACACTCTCGCACTCTAACAGAGACTGACAGATACAGAATGAAACCCATACTCTCACACTGTAGCAGAGACTGACAGATACAAAATGAAACCCTCACTCTCACACTGTAGCAGAGACTGACAGATACAGAATGAAACCCACACTCTCACTCTGTAGCAGAGACTGACAGATACAGAATGAAACCCACACTCTCACACTGTAGCAGAGACTGACAGATACAGAATGAAACCCACACTCTCAGACTGTACCAGAGACTGACAGATACAGAATGAAAGCCACACTCTCACAATGTATCAGAGACTGACAGGTACAGAATGAAACCCACACTCTCGCACTATACCCGAGACTGACAGATACAGAATGAAAGCCACACTCTCACAATGTATCAGAGACTGACAGATAAAGAATGAAGCCCACACTCTCACACTGTAACAGAGACTGACAGATACAGAATGAAACCCACACTCTCGCACTGTACCAGAGACTGACAGATACTGAATGAAAGCCACACTCTCACAATGTATCAGAGACTGACAGATACAAAATGAAACCCACACTCTCACGCTGTAACAGAGACTGACTGATACGGAATGAAACCCACACTCTCACACTGTAGCAGAGACTGACAGATAAAGAATGAAACCCACACTCTCACACTGTGTCAGAGACTGACAGATACAGAATGTAACCCACACTCTCACACTGTAGCAGAGACTGACAGATAAAGAATGAAACCCACACTCTCAGACTGTACCAGAGACTGAGAGATACAGAATGAACCCCACAGTCTCACACTGTAGCAGAGACTGACAGATACAGAATGAAACCCACGCTCTCACACTGTAGCAGAGACTGAGAGATACAGAATGAAACCCACACTCTCACACTGTAACAGAGACTGACAGATACAGAATGAACCCCACACTCTCACACTGTAGCGGAGACTGACAGATACAGAATGAAACCCACACTCTCACACTGTAGCAGAGACTGACAGATACAGAATGAAACCCACACTCTCACACCGTAACGGAGACTGACAGATACAGAATGAAACCCACACTCTCACACTGTAACAGAGACTGACAGATACAGAATGAAACCCACACTCTCACACTGTAGCAGAGACTGACAGATACAGAATGAAACCCACACTCTCACACTGCAGCAGAGAGTGACAGATACAGAATGAAACCCACACTCTCACAATGAATCAGAGACAGACAGATACAGAATGAAACCCACACTCTCACACTGTAACAGAGACTGACAGATACAGAATGAAACCCACACTCTCACACTGTACCAGAGACTGACAAATACAGAATGAAAGCCACACTCTCACATTGTATCAGAGACTGACAGATACAGAATGAAACCCACACTCTCGCACTCTAACAGAGACTGACAGATACAGAATGAAACCCATACTCTCACACTGTAGCAGAGACTGACAGATACAGAATGAAACCCTCACTCTCACACTGTAGCAGAGACTGACAGATACAGAATGAAACCCTCACTCTCACACTGTAGCAGAGACTGACAGATACAGAATGAAACCCACACTCTCACTCTGTAGCAGAGACTGACAGATACAGAATGAAACCCACACTCTCACACTGTAGCAGAGACTGACAGATACAGAATGAAACCCACACTCTCAGACTGTACCAGAGACTGACAGATACAGAATGAAAGCCACACTCTCACAATGTATCAGAGGCTGACAGGTACAGAATGAAACCCACACTCTCACACTGTAACAGAGACTGACAGATACAGAATGAAACCCACACTCTCGCACTGTACCAGAGACTGACAGATACTGAATGAAAGCCACACTCTCACAATGTATCAGAGACTGACAGATACAAAATGAAACCCACACTCTCACGCTGTAACAGAGTCTGACTGATACGGAATGAAACCCACACTCTCACACTGTAGCAGAGACTGACAGATAAAGAATGAAACCCACACTCTCACACTGTGTCAGAGACTGTCAGATACAGAATGTAACCCACACTCTCACACTGTAGCAGAGACTGACAGATAAAGAATGAAACCCACACTCTCAGACTGTACCAGAGACTGAGAGATACAGAATGAACCCCACAGTCTCACACTGTAGCAGAGACTGACAGATACAGAATGAAACCCACGCTCTCACACTGTAGCAGAGACGGAGAGATACAGAATGAAACCCACACTCTCACACTGTAACAGAGACTGACAGATACAGAATGAACCCCACACTCTCACACTGTAGCGGAGACTGACAGATACAGAATGAAACCCGCACTCTCACACTGTAGCAGAGACTGACAGATACAGAATGAAACCCAGACTCTCACACTGTAACGGAGACTGACAGATACAGAATGAAACCCACACTCTCACACTGTAGCAGAGACTGACAGATACAGAATGAAACCCACACTCTCACACTATAACAGAGACTGACAGATACAGAATGAAACCCACACTCTCACACTGTAACAGAGACTGACAGATACAGAATGAAACCCAGACTCTCACACTCTAGCAGAGACTGACAGATACAGAATGAAACCCACACACTCACACTGTAGCAGAGACTGACAGATACAGAATGAAACCCACACGTTCACACTGTAGCAGAGACTGACAGATACAGAATGAAACCCACACTCTCACACTGTAGCAGCGACTGACAGATACAGAATGAAACCCAGACTCTCACACTGTAACAGAGACTGACAGATACAGAATGAAACCCACACTCTCACACTGTAGCAGAGACTGACAGATACAGAATGAAACCCATACTCTCACACTGTAGCAGAGACTGACAGATACAGAATGAAACCCTCACTCTCACACTGTAGCAGAGACTGACAGATACAGAATGAAACCCACACTCTCACACTGTAGCAGAGACAGACAGATACAGAATGAATCCCACACTCTCACACTGTAGCAGAGACTGACAGACACAGAATGAAACCCACACTCTCACACTGTAGCAGAGACTGACAGATACAGAATGAAACCCACACTCTCACACTGTAGCAGAGACTGACAGATACAGAAAGAAACCCATACTCTCACAATGTAGCCGAGACTGACAGATACAGAATGAAACCCACACTCTCACACTGTAACAGAGTCTGACAGATACAGAATGATACCCACACTCTCACACTGTAGCAGAGACTGACAGATACAGAATGAAACCCACACTCTCACACTGTAGCAGAGACTGACAGATACAGAATGAACCCCACACTCTCACACTGTAGCAGAGACTGACAGATACAGAATGAAACCCACACGCTCACACTGTAGCAGAGACTGACAGATACAGAATGAAACACACACTCTCACAATGTAGCAGAGACTGACAGATACAGAATGAAACCCACACTCTCACACTGTAGCAGAGACTGACAGATACAGAATGAACCCCACACTCTCACACTGTAGCAGACTGACAGATACAGAATGAAACCCACACTCTCGCACTGTAGCAGAGACTAACAGATACAGAATGAAACCCACACTATCACGCTGTAACAGAGACTGACAGATACAGAATGAAACCCACACTCCCGCACTGTAGCAGAGACAGACAGATACAGAATGAAACCCACACTCTCACACTCTAGCAGAGACTGGCAGATAAAGAATGAAACCCACACTCTCACACTGTAACCGAGACTGACAGATACAGAATGGAAACCACACTCTCACACTGTAACAGAGACTGACAGATACAGAATGAAACCCACACTCTCACACTGTAGCAGAGACTGACAGATACAGAATGAAACCCATACTCTCACACTGTAGCAGAGACTGAGAGATACAGAATGAAACCCACACTCTCACAATGTAGCAGAGACTGACAGATACAGAATGAAACCCACACTCTCACACTGTAACAGAGTCTGACAGATACAGAATGAAACCCACACTCTCACACTGTAGCAGAGACTGACAGATACAGAATGAAACCAGCACTCTGACACTGTAGCAGAGACTGACTGATACAGAATGAACCCCACACTCTCACACTGTAGCAGAGACTGACAGATACAGAATGAAACCCACACGCTCACACTGTAGCAGAGACTGACAGATACAGAATGAAACACACACTCTCACAATGTAGCAGAGACTGACAGATACAGAATGAAACCCACACTCTCACACTGTAGCAGAGACTGACAGATACAGAATGAACCCCACACTCTCACACTGTAGCAGACTGACAGATACAGAATGAAACCCACACTCTCGCAGTGTAGCAGAGACTAACAGATACAGAATGAAACCCACACTATCACGCTGTAACAGAGACTGACAGATACAGAATGAAACCCACACTCTCGCACTGTAGCAGAGACAGACAGATACAGAATGAAACCCACACTCTCACACTGTAGCAGAGACTGGCAGATAAAGAATGAAACCCACACTCTCACACTGTAACAGAGATTGACAGATACAGAATGAAACCCACACTCTCACACTGTAACAGAGACTGACAGATACAGAATGAAACCCACACTCTCACACTGTAGCAGAGACTGACAGATACAGAATGAAACCCACACTCTCACACTGCAGCAGAGAGTGACAGATACAGAATGAAACCCACACTCTCACAATGAATCAGAGACAGACAGATACAGAATGAAACCCACACTCTCACACTGTAACAGAGACTGACAGATACAGAATGAAACCCACACTCTCACACTGTACCAGAGACTGACAAATACAGAATGAAAGCCACACTCTCACATTGTATCAGAGACTGACAGATACAGAATGAAACCCACACTCTCGCACTCTAACAGAGACTGACAGATACAGAATGAAACCCATACTCTCACACTGTAGCAGAGACTGACAGATACAGAATGAAACCCTCACTCTCACACTGTAGCAGAGACTGACAGATACAGAATGAAACCCACACTCTCACACTGTAGCAGAGACTGACAGATACAGAATGAAACCCACACTCTCACACTGTAGCAGAGACTGACAGATACAGAATGAAACCCACACTCTCAGACTGTACCAGAGACTGACAGATACAGAATGAAAGCCACACTCTCACAATGTATCAGAGACTGACAGGTACAGAATGAAACCCACACTCTCGCACTATACACGAGACTGACAGATACAGAATGAAAGCCACACTCTCACAATGTATCAGAGACTGACAGATAAAGAATGAAGCCCACACTCTCACACTGTAACAGAGACTGACAGATACAGAATGAAACCCACACTCTCGCACTGTACCAGAGACTGACAGATACTGAATGAAAGCCACACTCTCACAATGTATCAGAGACTGACAGATACAAATTGAAACCCACACTCTCACGCTGTAACAGAGACTGACTGATACGGAATGAAACCCAAACTCTCACACTGTAGCAGAGACTGACAGATAAAGAATGAAACCCACACTCTCACACTGTGTCAGAGACTGACAGATACAGAATGTAATCCACACTCTCACTCTGTAGCAGAGACTGACAGATAAAGAATGAAACCCACACTCTCAGACTGTACCAGAGACTGAGAGATACAGAATGAACCCCACAGTCTCACACTGTAGCAGAGACTGACAGATACAGAATGAAACCCACGCTCTCACACTGTAGCAGAGACTGAGAGATACAGAATGAAACCCACACTCTCACACTGTAGCAGAGACTGACTGATACAGAATGAACCCCACACTCTCACACTGTAGCAGAGACTGACAGATACAGAATGAAACCCACACGCTCACACTGTAGCAGAGACTGACAGATACAGAATGAAACACACACTCTCACAATGTAGAAGAGACTGACAGATACAGAATGAACCCCACACTCTCACACTGTAGCAGAGACTGACAGATACAGAATGAACCCCACACTCTCACACTGTAGCAGACTGACAGATACAGAATGAAACCCACACTCTCGCACTGTAGCAGAGACTAACAGATACAGAATGAAACCCACACTATCACGCTGTAACAGAGACTGACAGATACAGAATGAAACCCACACTCTCGCACTGTAGCAGAGACAGACAGATACAGAATGAAACCCACACTCTCACACTGTAGCAGAGACAGGCAGATAAAGAATGAAACCCACACTCTCACACTGTAACAGAGATTGACAGATACAGAATGAAACCCACACTCTCACACTGTAACAGAGACTGACAGATACAGAATGAAACCCACACTCTCACACTGTAGCAGAGACTGACAGATACAGAATGAAACCCACACTCTCACACTGCAGCAGAGAGTGACAGATACAGAATGAAACCCACACTCTCACAATGAATCAGAGACAGACAGATACAGAATGAAACCCACACTCTCACACTGTAACAGAGACTGACAGATACAGAATGAAACCCACACTCTCACACTGTACCAGAGACTGACAAATACAGAATGAAAGCCACACTCTCACATTGTATCAGAGACTGACAGATACAGAATGAAACCCACACTCTCGCACTCTAACAGAGACTGACAGATACAGAATGAAACCCATACTCTCACACTGTAGCAGAGACTGACAGATACAGAATGAAACCCTCACTCTCACACTGTAGCAGAGACTGACAGATACAGAATGAAACCCACACTCTCACACTGTAGCAGAGACTGACAGATACAGAATGAAACCCACACTCTCACACTGTAGCAGAGACTGACAGATACAGAATGAAACCCACACTCTCAGACTGTACCAGAGACTGACAGATACAGAATGAAAGCCACACTCTCACAATGTATCAGAGACTGACAGGTACAGAATGAAACCCACACTCTCGCACTATACACGAGACTGACAGATACAGAATGAAAGCCACACTCTCACAATGTATCAGAGACTGACAGATAAAGAATGAAGCCCACACTCTCACACTGTAACAGAGACTGACAGATACAGAATGAAACCCACACTCTCGCACTGTACCAGAGACTGACAGATACTGAATGAAAGCCACACTCTCACAATGTATCAGAGACTGACAGATACAAATTGAAACCCACACTCTCACGCTGTAACAGAGACTGACTGATACGGAATGAAACCCAAACTCTCACACTGTAGCAGAGACTGACAGATAAAGAATGAAACCCACACTCTCACACTGTGTCAGAGACTGACAGATACAGAATGTAATCCACACTCTCACACTGTAGCAGAGACTGACAGATAAAGAATGAAACCCACACTCTCAGACTGTACCAGAGACTGAGAGATACAGAATGAACCCCACAGTCTCACACTGTAGCAGAGACTGACAGATACAGAATGAAACCCACGCTCTCACACTGTAGCAGAGACTGAGAGATACAGAATGAAACCCACACTCTCACACTGTAACAGAGACTGACAGATACAGAATGAACCCCACACTCTCACACTGTAGCGGAGACTGACAGATACAGAATGAAACCCACACTCTCAGACTGTACCAGAGACTGAGAGATACAGAATGAACCCCACAGTCTCACACTGTAGCAGAGACTGACAGATACAGAATGAAACCCACGCTCTCACACTGTAGCAGAGACGGAGAGATACAGAATGAAACCCACACTCTCACACTGTAACAGAGACTGACAGATACAGAATGAACCCCACACTCTCACACTGTTGCGGAGACTGACAGATACAGAATGAAACCCGCACTCTCACACTGTAGCAGAGACTGACAGATACAGAATGAAACCCAGACTCTCACACTGTAACGGAGACTGACAGATACAGAATGAAACCCACACTCTCACACTGTAGCAGAGACTGACAGATACAGAATGAAACCCACACTCTCACACTATAACAGAGACTGACAGATACAGAATGAAACCCACACTCTCACACTGTAACAGAGACTGACAGATACAGAATGAAACCCAGACTCTCACACTCTAGCAGAGACTGACAGATACAGAATGAAACCCACACACTCACACTGTAGCAGAGACTGACAGATACAGAATGAAACCCACACGTTCACACTGTAGCAGAGACTGACAGATACAGAATGAAACCCACACTCTCACACTGTAGCAGCGACTGACAGATACAGAATGAAACCCAGACTCTCACACTGTAACAGAGACTGACAGATACAGAATGAAACCCACACTCTCACACTGTAGCAGAGACTGACAGATACAGAATGAAACCCATACTCTCACACTGTAGCAGAGACTGACAGATACAGAATGAAACCCTCACTCTCACACTGTAGCAGAGACTGACAGATACAGAATGAAACCCACACTCTCACACTGTAGCAGAGACAGACAGATACAGAATGAATCCCACACTCTCACACTGTAGCAGAGACTGACAGACACAGAATGAAACCCACACTCTCACACTGTAGCAGAGACTGACAGATACAGAATGAAACCCACACTCTCACACTGTAGCAGAGACTGACAGATACAGAAAGAAACCCATACTCTCACAATGTAGCCGAGACTGACAGATACAGAATGAAACCCACACTCTCACACTGTAACAGAGTCTGACAGATACAGAATGATACCCACACTCTCACACTGTAGCAGAGACTGACAGATACAGAATGAAACCCACACTCTCACACTGTAGCAGAGACTGACAGATACAGAATGAACCCCACACTCTCACACTGTAGCAGAGACTGACAGATACAGAATGAAACCCACACGCTCACACTGTAGCAGAGACTGACAGATACAGAATGAAACACACACTCTCACAATGTAGCAGAGACTGACAGATACAGAATGAAACCCACACTCTCACACTGTAGCAGAGACTGACAGATACAGAATGAACCCCACACTCTCACACTGTAGCAGACTGACAGATACAGAATGAAACCCACACTCTCGCACTGTAGCAGAGACTAACAGATACAGAATGAAACCCACACTATCACGCTGTAACAGAGACTGACAGATACAGAATGAAACCCACACTCCCGCACTGTAGCAGAGACAGACAGATACAGAATGAAACCCACACTCTCACACTCTAGCAGAGACTGGCAGATAAAGAATGAAACCCACACTCTCACACTGTAACCGAGACTGACAGATACAGAATGGAAACCACACTCTCACACTGTAACAGAGACTGACAGATACAGAATGAAACCCACACTCTCACACTGTAGCAGAGACTGACAGATACAGAATGAAACCCACACTCTCACACTGTAGCAGAGACTGAGAGATACAGAATGAAACCCACACTCTCACAATGTAGCAGAGACTGACAGATACAGAATGAAACCCACACTCTCACACTGTAACAGAGTCTGACAGATACAGAATGAAACCCACACTCTCACACTGTAGCAGAGACTGACAGATACAGAATGAAACCAGCACTCTGACACTGTAGCAGAGACTGACTGATACAGAATGAACCCCACACTCTCACACTGTAGCAGAGACTGACAGATACAGAATGAAACCCACACGCTCACACTGTAGCAGAGACTGACAGATACAGAATGAAACACACACTCTCACAATGTAGCAGCGACTGACAGATACAGAATGAAACCCACACTCTCACACTGTAGCAGAGACTGACAGATACAGAATGAACCCCACACTCTCACACTGTAGCAGACTGACAGATACAGAATGAAACCCACACTCTCGCACTGTAGCAGAGACTAACAGATACAGAATGAAACCCACACTATCACGCTGTAACAGAGACTGACAGATACAGAATGAAACCCACACTCTCGCACTGTAGCAGAGACAGACAGATACAGAATGAAACCCACACTCTCACACTGTAGCAGAGACTGGCAGATAAAGAATGAAACCCACACTCTCACACTGTAACAGAGATTGACAGATACAGAATGAAACCCACACTCTCACACTGTAACAGAGACTGACAGATACAGAATGAAACCCACACTCTCACACTGTAGCAGAGACTGACAGATACAGAATGAAACCCACACTCTCACACTGCAGCAGAGAGTGACAGATACAGAATGAAACCCACACTCTCACAATGAATCAGAGACAGACAGATACAGAATGAAACCCACACTCTCACACTGTAACAGAGACTGACAGATACAGAATGAAACCCACACTCTCACACTGTACCAGAGACTGACAAATACAGAATGAAAGCCACACTCTCACATTGTATCAGAGACTGACAGATACAGAATGAAACCCACACTCTCGCACTCTAACAGAGACTGACAGATACAGAATGAAACCCATACTCTCACACTGTAGCAGAGACTGACAGATACAGAATGAAACCCTCACTCTCACACTGTAGCAGAGACTGACAGATACAGAATGAAACCCACACTCTCACACTGTAGCAGAGACTGACAGATACAGAATGAAACCCACACTCTCACACTGTAGCAGAGACTGACAGATACAGAATGAAACCCACACTCTCAGACTGTACCAGAGACTGACAGATACAGAATGAAAGCCACACTCTCACAATGTATCAGAGACTGACAGGTACAGAATGAAACCCACACTCTCGCACTATACACGAGACTGACAGATACAGAATGAAAGCCACACTCTCACAATGTATCAGAGACTGACAGATAAAGAATGAAGCCCACACTCTCACACTGTAACAGAGACTGACAGATACAGAATGAAACCCACACTCTCGCACTGTACCAGAGACTGACAGATACTGAATGAAAGCCACACTCTCACAATGTATCAGAGACTGACAGATACAAATTGAAACCCACACTCTCACGCTGTAACAGAGACTGACTGATACGGAATGAAACCCAAACTCTCACACTGTAGCAGAGACTGACAGATAAAGAATGAAACCCACACTCTCACACTGTGTCAGAGACTGACAGATACAGAATGTAATCCACACTCTCACTCTGTAGCAGAGACTGACAGATAAAGAATGAAACCCACACTCTCAGACTGTACCAGAGACTGAGAGATACAGAATGAACCCCACAGTCTCACACTGTAGCAGAGACTGACAGATACAGAATGAAACCCACGCTCTCACACTGTAGCAGAGACTGAGAGATACAGAATGAAACCCACACTCTCACACTGTAGCAGAGACTGACTGATACAGAATGAACCCCACACTCTCACACTGTAGCAGAGACTGACAGATACAGAATGAAACCCACACGCTCACACTGTAGCAGAGACTGACAGATACAGAATGAAACACACACTCTCACAATGTAGAAGAGACTGACAGATACAGAATGAACCCCACACTCTCACACTGTAGCAGAGACTGACAGATACAGAATGAACCCCACACTCTCACACTGTAGCAGACTGACAGATACAGAATGAAACCCACACTCTCGCACTGTAGCAGAGACTAACAGATACAGAATGAAACCCACACTATCACGCTGTAACAGAGACTGACAGATACAGAATGAAACCCACACTCTCGCACTGTAGCAGAGACAGACAGATACAGAATGAAACCCACACTCTCACACTGTAGCAGAGACAGGCAGATAAAGAATGAAACCCACACTCTCACACTGTAACAGAGATTGACAGATACAGAATGAAACCCACACTCTCACACTGTAACAGAGACTGACAGATACAGAATGAAACCCACACTCTCACACTGTAGCAGAGACTGACAGATACAGAATGAAACCCACACTCTCACACTGCAGCAGAGAGTGACAGATACAGAATGAAACCCACACTCTCACAATGAATCAGAGACAGACAGATACAGAATGAAACCCACACTCTCACACTGTAACAGAGACTGACAGATACAGAATGAAACCCACACTCTCACACTGTACCAGAGACTGACAAATACAGAATGAAAGCCACACTCTCACATTGTATCAGAGACTGACAGATACAGAATGAAACCCACACTCTCGCACTCTAACAGAGACTGACAGATACAGAATGAAACCCATACTCTCACACTGTAGCAGAGACTGACAGATACAGAATGAAACCCTCACTCTCACACTGTAGCAGAGACTGACAGATACAGAATGAAACCCACACTCTCACACTGTAGCAGAGACTGACAGATACAGAATGAAACCCACACTCTCACACTGTAGCAGAGACTGACAGATACAGAATGAAACCCACACTCTCAGACTGTACCAGAGACTGACAGATACAGAATGAAAGCCACACTCTCACAATGTATCAGAGACTGACAGGTACAGAATGAAACCCACACTCTCGCACTATACACGAGACTGACAGATACAGAATGAAAGCCACACTCTCACAATGTATCAGAGACTGACAGATAAAGAATGAAGCCCACACTCTCACACTGTAACAGAGACTGACAGATACAGAATGAAACCCACACTCTCGCACTGTACCAGAGACTGACAGATACTGAATGAAAGCCACACTCTCACAATGTATCAGAGACTGACAGATACAAATTGAAACCCACACTCTCACGCTGTAACAGAGACTGACTGATACGGAATGAAACCCAAAATTCTCACACTGTAGCAGAGACTGACAGATAAAGAATGAAACCCACACTCTCACACTGTGTCAGAGACTGACAGATACAGAATGTAATCCACACTCTCACACTGTAGCAGAGACTGACAGATAAAGAATGAAACCCACACTCTCAGACTGTACCAGAGACTGAGAGATACAGAATGAACCCCACAGTCTCACACTGTAGCAGAGACTGACAGATACAGAATGAAACCCACGCTCTCACACTGTAGCAGAGACTGAGAGATACAGAATGAAACCCACACTCTCACACTGTAACAGAGACTGACAGATACAGAATGAACCCCACACTCTCACACTGTAGCGGAGACTGACAGATACAGAATGAAACCCACACTCTCAAACTGTAGCAGAGACTGACAGATACAGAATGAAACCCTCACTCTCACACTGTAGCAGAGACTGACAGATACAGAATGAAACCCACACTCTCACACTGTAGCAGAGACAGACAGATACAGAATGAATCCCACACTCTCACACTGTAGCAGAGACTGACAGACACAGAATGAAACCCACACTCTCACACTGTAGCAGAGACTGACAGATACAGAATGAAACCCACACTCTCACACTGTAGCAGAGACTGACAGATACAGAAAGAAACCCATACTCTCACAATGTAGCCGAGACTGACAGATACAGAATGAAACCCACACTCTCACACTGTAACAGAGTCTGACAGATACAGAATGATACCCACACTCTCACACTGTAGCAGAGACTGACAGATACAGAATGAAACCCACACTCTCACACTGTAGCAGAGACTGACAGATACAGAATGAACCCCACACTCTCACACTGTAGCAGAGACTGACAGATACAGAATGAAACCCACACGCTCACACTGTAGCAGAGACTGACAGATACAGAATGAAACACACACTCTCACAATGTAGCAGAGACTGACAGATACAGAATGAAACCCACACTCTCACACTGTAGCAGAGACTGACAGATACAGAATGAACCCCACACTCTCACACTGTAGCAGACTGACAGATACAGAATGAAACCCACACTCTCGCACTGTAGCAGAGACTAACAGATACAGAATGAAACCCACACTATCACGCTGTAACAGAGACTGACAGATACAGAATGAAACCCACACTCCCGCACTGTAGCAGAGACAGACAGATACAGAATGAAACCCACACTCTCACACTCTAGCAGAGACTGGCAGATAAAGAATGAAACCCACACTCTCACACTGTAACCGAGACTGACAGATACAGAATGGAAACCACACTCTCACACTGTAACAGAGACTGACAGATACAGAATGAAACCCACACTCTCACACTGTAGCAGAGACTGACAGATACAGAATGAAACCCACACTCTCACACTGTAGCAGAGACTGAGAGATACAGAATGAAACCCACACTCTCACAATGTAGCAGAGACTGACAGATACAGAATGAAACCCACACTCTCACACTGTAACAGAGTCTGACAGATACAGAATGAAACCCACACTCTCACACTGTAGCAGAGACTGACAGATACAGAATGAAACCAGCACTCTGACACTGTAGCAGAGACTGACTGATACAGAATGAACCCCACACTCTCACACTGTAGCAGAGACTGACAGATACAGAATGAAACCCACACGCTCACACTGTAGCAGAGACTGACAGATACAGAATGAAACACACACTCTCACAATGTAGCAGCGACTGACAGATACAGAATGAAACCCACACTCTCACACTGTAGCAGAGACTGACAGATACAGAATGAACCCCACACTCTCACACTGTAGCAGACTGACAGATACAGAATGAAACCCACACTCTCGCACTGTAGCAGAGACTAACAGATACAGAATGAAACCCACACTATCACGCTGTAACAGAGACTGACAGATACAGAATGAAACCCACACTCTCGCACTGTAGCAGAGACAGACAGATACAGAATGAAACCCACACTCTCACACTGTAGCAGAGACTGGCAGATAAAGAATGAAACCCACACTCTCACACTGTAACAGAGATTGACAGATACAGAATGAAACCCACACTCTCACACTGTAACAGAGACTGACAGATACAGAATGAAACCCACACTCTCACACTGTAGCAGAGACTGACAGATACAGAATGAAACCCACACTCTCACACTGCAGCAGAGAGTGACAGATACAGAATGAAACCCACACTCTCACAATGAATCAGAGACAGACAGATACAGAATGAAACCCACACTCTCACACTGTAACAGAGACTGACAGATACAGAATGAAACCCACACTCTCACACTGTACCAGAGACTGACAAATACAGAATGAAAGCCACACTCTCACATTGTATCAGAGACTGACAGATACAGAATGAAACCCACACTCTCGCACTCTAACAGAGACTGACAGATACAGAATGAAACCCATACTCTCACACTGTAGCAGAGACTGACAGATACAGAATGAAACCCTCACTCTCACACTGTAGCAGAGACTGACAGATACAGAATGAAACCCACACTCTCACACTGTAGCAGAGACTGACAGATACAGAATGAAACCCACACTCTCACACTGTAGCAGAGACTGACAGATACAGAATGAAACCCACACTCTCAGACTGTACCAGAGACTGACAGATACAGAATGAAAGCCACACTCTCACAATGTATCAGAGACTGACAGGTACAGAATGAAACCCACACTCTCGCACTATACACGAGACTGACAGATACAGAATGAAAGCCACACTCTCACAATGTATCAGAGACTGACAGATAAAGAATGAAGCCCACACTCTCACACTGTAACAGAGACTGACAGATACAGAATGAAACCCACACTCTCGCACTGTACCAGAGACTGACAGATACTGAATGAAAGCCACACTCTCACAATGTATCAGAGACTGACAGATACAAATTGAAACCCACACTCTCACGCTGTAACAGAGACTGACTGATACGGAATGAAACCCAAACTCTCACACTGTAGCAGAGACTGACAGATAAAGAATGAAACCCACACTCTCACACTGTGTCAGAGACTGACAGATACAGAATGTAATCCACACTCTCACTCTGTAGCAGAGACTGACAGATAAAGAATGAAACCCACACTCTCAGACTGTACCAGAGACTGAGAGATACAGAATGAACCCCACAGTCTCACACTGTAGCAGAGACTGACAGATACAGAATGAAACCCACGCTCTCACACTGTAGCAGAGACTGAGAGATACAGAATGAAACCCACACTCTCACACTGTAGCAGAGACTGACTGATACAGAATGAACCCCACACTCTCACACTGTAGCAGAGACTGACAGATACAGAATGAAACCCACACGCTCACACTGTAGCAGAGACTGACAGATACAGAATGAAACACACACTCTCACAATGTAGAAGAGACTGACAGATACAGAATGAACCCCACACTCTCACACTGTAGCAGAGACTGACAGATACAGAATGAACCCCACACTCTCACACTGTAGCAGACTGACAGATACAGAATGAAACCCACACTCTCGCACTGTAGCAGAGACTAACAGATACAGAATGAAACCCACACTATCACGCTGTAACAGAGACTGACAGATACAGAATGAAACCCACACTCTCGCACTGTAGCAGAGACAGACAGATACAGAATGAAACCCACACTCTCACACTGTAGCAGAGACAGGCAGATAAAGAATGAAACCCACACTCTCACACTGTAACAGAGATTGACAGATACAGAATGAAACCCACACTCTCACACTGTAACAGAGACTGACAGATACAGAATGAAACCCACACTCTCACACTGTAGCAGAGACTGACAGATACAGAATGAAACCCACACTCTCACACTGCAGCAGAGAGTGACAGATACAGAATGAAACCCACACTCTCACAATGAATCAGAGACAGACAGATACAGAATGAAACCCACACTCTCACACTGTAACAGAGACTGACAGATACAGAATGAAACCCACACTCTCACACTGTACCAGAGACTGACAAATACAGAATGAAAGCCACACTCTCACATTGTATCAGAGACTGACAGATACAGAATGAAACCCACACTCTCGCACTCTAACAGAGACTGACAGATACAGAATGAAACCCATACTCTCACACTGTAGCAGAGACTGACAGATACAGAATGAAACCCTCACTCTCACACTGTAGCAGAGACTGACAGATACAGAATGAAACCCACACTCTCACACTGTAGCAGAGACTGACAGATACAGAATGAAACCCACACTCTCACACTGTAGCAGAGACTGACAGATACAGAATGAAACCCACACTCTCAGACTGTACCAGAGACTGACAGATACAGAATGAAAGCCACACTCTCACAATGTATCAGAGACTGACAGGTACAGAATGAAACCCACACTCTCGCACTATACACGAGACTGACAGATACAGAATGAAAGCCACACTCTCACAATGTATCAGAGACTGACAGATAAAGAATGAAGCCCACACTCTCACACTGTAACAGAGACTGACAGATACAGAATGAAACCCACACTCTCGCACTGTACCAGAGACTGACAGATACTGAATGAAAGCCACACTCTCACAATGTATCAGAGACTGACAGATACAAATTGAAACCCACACTCTCACGCTGTAACAGAGACTGACTGATACGGAATGAAACCCAAAATTCTCACACTGTAGCAGAGACTGACAGATAAAGAATGAAACCCACACTCTCACACTGTGTCAGAGACTGACAGATACAGAATGTAATCCACACTCTCACACTGTAGCAGAGACTGACAGATAAAGAATGAAACCCACACTCTCAGACTGTACCAGAGACTGAGAGATACAGAATGAACCCCACAGTCTCACACTGTAGCAGAGACTGACAGATACAGAATGAAACCCACGCTCTCACACTGTAGCAGAGACTGAGAGATACAGAATGAAACCCACACTCTCACACTGTAACAGAGACTGACAGATACAGAATGAACCCCACACTCTCACACTGTAGCGGAGACTGACAGATACAGAATGAAACCCACACTCTCAAACTGTAGCAGAGACTGACAGATACAGAATGAAACCCAGACTCTCACACTGTAACGGAGACTGACAGATACAGAATGAAACCCACACTCTCACACTGTAGCAGAGACTGACAGATACAGAATGAAACCCATACTCTCACACTATAACAGAGACTGACAGATACAGAATGAAACCCACACTCTCACACTGTAACAGAGACTGACAGATACAGAATGAAACCCAGACTCTCACACTCTAGCAGAGACTGACAGATACAGAATGAAACCCACACACTCACACTGTAGCAGAGACTGACAGATACAGAATGAAACCCACACGCTCACACTGTAGCAGAGACTGACAGATACAGAATGAAACCCACACTCTCACACTGTAGCAGCGACTGACAGATACAGAATGAAACCCAGACTCTCACACTGTAACAGAGACTGACAGATACAGAATGAAACCCACACTCTCACACTGTAGCAGAGACTGACAGATACAGAATGAAACCCACACTCTCACACTATAACAGAGACTGACAGATACAGAATGAAACCCACACTCTCGCACTCTAACAGAGACTGACAGATACAGAATGAAACCCATACTCTCACACTGTAGCAGAGACTGACAGATACAGAATGAAACCCTCACTCTCACACTGTAGCAGAGACTGACAGATACAGAATGAAACCCACACTCTCACACTGTAGCAGAGACAGACAGATACAGAATGAAACCCACACTCTCACACTGTAGCAGAGACTGACAGATACAGAATGAAACCCACACTCTCACACTGTAGCAGAGACTGACAGATACAGAATGAAACCCACACTCTCACACTGTAGCAGAGACTGACAGATACAGAATAAAACCCAGACTCTCACACTGTAGCAGAGACTGACAGATACAGAATGAAACCCACACTCTCACACTGTAACAGAGTCTGACAGATACAGAATGAAACCCACACTCTCACACTGTACCAGAGACTGACAAATACAGAATGAAAGCCACACTCTCACATTGTATCAGAGACTGACAGATACAGAATGAAACCCACACTCTCGCACTCTAACAGAGACTGACAGATACAGAATGAAACCCATACTCTCACACTGTAGCAGAGACTGACAGATACAGAATGAAACCCTCACTCTCACACTGTAGCAGAGACTGACAGATACAGAATGAAACCCACACTCTCACACTGTAGCAGAGACTGACAGATACAGAATGAAACCCACACTCTCACACTGTAGCAGAGACTGACAGATACAGAATGAAACCCACACTCTCAGACTGTACCAGAGACTGACAGATACAGAATGAAAGCCACACTCTCACAATGTATCAGAGACTGACAGGTACAGAATGAAACCCACACTCTCGCACTATACACGAGACTGACAGATACAGAATGAAAGCCACACTCTCACAATGTATCAGAGACTGACAGATAAAGAATGAAGCCCACACTCTCACACTGTAACAGAGACTGACAGATACAGAATGAAACCCACACTCTCGCACTGTACCAGAGACTGACAGATACTGAATGAAAGCCACACTCTCACAATGTATCAGAGACTGACAGATACAAATTGAAACCCACACTCTCACGCTGTAACAGAGACTGACTGATACGGAATGAAACCCAAACTCTCACACTGTAGCAGAGACTGACAGATAAAGAATGAAACCCACACTCTCACACTGTGTCAGAGACTGACAGATACAGAATGTAATCCACACTCTCACACTGTAGCAGAGACTGACAGATAAAGAATGAAACCCACACTCTCAGACTGTACCAGAGACTGAGAGATACAGAATGAACCCCACAGTCTCACACTGTAGCAGAGACTGACAGATACAGAATGAAACCCACGCTCTCACACTGTAGCAGAGACTGAGAGATACAGAATGAAACCCACACTCTCACACTGTAGCAGAGACTGACTGATACAGAATGAACCCCACACTCTCACACTGTAGCAGAGACTGACAGATACAGAATGAAACCCACACGCTCACACTGTAGCAGAGACTGACAGATACAGAATGAAACACACACTCTCACAATGTAGCAGAGACTGACAGATACAGAATGAACCCCACACTCTCACACTGTAGCAGAGACTGACAGATACAGAATGAACCCCACACTCTCACACTGTAGCAGACTGACAGATACAGAATGATACCCACACTCTCGCACTGTAGCAGAGACTAACAGATACAGAATGAAACCCACACTATCACGCTGTAACAGAGACTGACAGATACAGAATGAAACCCACACTCTCGCACTGTAGCAGAGACAGACAGATACAGAATGAAACCCACACTCTCACACTGTAGCAGAGACTGGCAGATAAAGAATGAAACCCACACTCTCACACTGTAACAGAGATTGACAGATACAGAATGAAACCCACACTCTCACACTGTAACAGAGACTGACAGATACAGAATGAAACCCACACTCTCACACTGTAGCAGAGACTGACAGATACAGAATGAAACCCACACTCTCACACTGCAGCAGAGAGTGACAGATACAGAATGAAACCCACACTCTCACAATGAATCAGAGACAGACAGATACAGAATGAAACCCACACTCTCACACTGTAACAGAGACTGACAGATACAGAATGAAACCCACACTCTCACACTGTACCAGAGACTGACAAATACAGAATGAAAGCCACACTCTCACATTGTATCAGAGACTGACAGATACAGAATGAAACCCACACTCTCGCACTCTAACAGAGACTGACAGATACAGAATGAAACCCATACTCTCACACTGTAGCAGAGACTGACAGATACAGAATGAAACCCTCACTCTCACACTGTAGCAGAGACTGACAGATACAGAATGAAACCCACACTCTCACACTGTAGCAGAGACTGACAGATACAGAATGAAACCCACACTCTCACACTGTAGCAGAGACTGACAGATACAGAATGAAACCCACACTCTCAGACTGTACCAGAGACTGACAGATACAGAATGAAAGCCACACTCTCACAATGTATCAGAGACTGACAGGTACAGAATGAAACCCACACTCTCGCACTATACACGAGACTGACAGATACAGAATGAAAGCCACACTCTCACAATGTATCAGAGACTGACAGATAAAGAATGAAGCCCACACTCTCACACTGTAACAGAGACTGACAGATACAGAATGAAACCCACACTCTCGCACTGTACCAGAGACTGACAGATACTGAATGAAAGCCACACTCTCACAATGTATCAGAGACTGACAGATACAAATTGAAACCCACACTCTCACGCTGTAACAGAGACTGACTGATACGGAATGAAACCCAAACTCTCACACTGTAGCAGAGACTGACAGATAAAGAATGAAACCCACACTCTCACACTGTGTCAGAGACTGACAGATACAGAATGTAATCCACACTCTCACACTGTAGCAGAGACTGACAGATAAAGAATGAAACCCACACTCTCAGACTGTACCAGAGACTGAGAGATACAGAATGAACCCCACAGTCTCACACTGTAGCAGAGACTGACAGATACAGAATGAAACCCACGCTCTCACACTGTAGCAGAGACTGAGAGATACAGAATGAAACCCACACTCTCACACTGTAACAGAGACTGACAGATACAGAATGAACCCCACACTCTCACACTGTAGCGGAGACTGACAGATACAGAATGAAACCCACACTCTCAAACTGTAGCAGAGACTGACAGATACAGAATGAAACCCAGACTCTCACACTGTAACGGAGACTGACAGATACAGAATGAAACCCACACTCTCACACTGTAGCAGAGACTGACAGATACAGAATGAAACCCATACTCTCACACTATAACAGAGACTGACAGATACAGAATGAAACCCACACTCTCACACTGTAACAGAGACTGACAGATACAGAATGAAACCCAGACTCTCACACTCTAGCAGAGACTGACAGATACAGAATGAAACCCACACACTCACACTGTAGCAGAGACTGACAGATACAGAATGAAACCCACACGCTCACACTGTAGCAGAGACTGACAGATACAGAATGAAACCCACACTCTCACACTGTAGCAGCGACTGACAGATACAGAATGAAACCCAGACTCTCACACTGTAACAGAGACTGACAGATACAGAATGAAACCCACACTCTCACACTGTAGCAGAGACTGACAGATACAGAATGAAACCCACACTCTCACACTATAACAGAGACTGACAGATACAGAATGAAACCCACACTCTCGCACTCTAACAGAGACTGACAGATACAGAATGAAACCCATACTCTCACACTGTAGCAGAGACTGACAGATACAGAATGAAACCCTCACTCTCACACTGTAGCAGAGACTGACAGATACAGAATGAAACCCACACTCTCACACTGTAGCAGAGACAGACAGATACAGAATGAAACCCACACTCTCACACTGTAGCAGAGACTGACAGATACAGAATGAAACCCACACTCTCACACTGTAGCAGAGACTGACAGATACAGAATGAAACCCACACTCTCACACTGTAGCAGAGACTGACAGATACAGAATAAAACCCAGACTCTCACACTGTAGCAGAGACTGACAGATACAGAATGAAACCCACACTCTCACACTGTAACAGAGTCTGACAGATACAGAATGAAACCCACACTCTCACACTGTAGCAGAGACTGACAGATACAGAATGATACCCAGACTCTCACACTGTAGCAGAGACTGACAGATACAGAATGAAACCCACACTCTCACACTGTAACAGAGTCTGACAGATACAGAATGAAACCCATACTCTCACACTGTAGCAGAGACTGACAGATACAGAATGAAACCCTCACTATCACACTGTAGCAGAGACTGACAGATGCAGAATGAAACCCACACTCTCACACTGTAGCAGAGTCTGACAGATACAGAATGAAACCCAGACTCTCACACTGTAGCAGAGACTGACAGATGCAGAATGAAACCCACACTCTCACACTGTAGCAGAGACTGACAGATACAGAATGAAACCCAGACTCTCACACTGTAGCAGAGACTGACAGATACAGAATGAAACCCACACTCTCACACTGTAACAGAGTCTGACAGATACAGAATGAAACCCACACTCTCACACTGTAGCAGAGACTGACAGATACAGAATGATACCCAGACTCTCACACTGTAGCAGAGACTGACAGATACAGAATGAAACCCACACTCCCACACTGTAACAGAGTCTGACAGATACAGAATGAAACCCACACTCTCACACTGTAGCAGAGACTGACAGATACAGAATGATACCCACACTCTCACACTGTAACAGAGTCTGACAGATGCAGAATGAAACCCACACTCTCACACTGTAGCAGAGACTGACAGATACAGAATGAACCCCACACTCTCACACTGTAGCAGACTGACAGATACAGAATGAAACCCACACTCTCGCACTGTAGCAGAGACTAACAGATACAGAATGAAACCCACACTATCACGCTGTAACAGAGACTGACAGATACAGAATGAAACCCACACTCTCGCACTGTAGCAGAGACAGACAGATACAGAATGAAACCCACACTCTCACACTGTAGCAGAGACTGGCAGATAAAGAATGAAACCCACACTCTCACACTGTAACCGAGACTGACAGATACAGAATGAAACCCACACTCTCACACTGTAACAGAGACTGACAGATACAGAATGAAACCCACACTCTCACACTGTAGCAGAGACTGACAGATACAGAATGAAACCCACACTCTCACACTGTAGCAGAGACTGAGAGATACAGAATGAAACCCACACTCTCACAATGTAGCAGAGACTGACAGATACAGAATGAAACCCACACTCTCACACTGTAACAGAGTCTGACAGATACAGAATGAAACCCACACTCTCACACTGTAGCAGAGACTGACAGATACAGAATGAAACCAGCACTCTGACACTGTAGCAGAGACAGACAGATACAGAATGAAACCCACACTCTCACACTGTAGCAGAGACTGGCAGATAAAGAATGAAACCCACACTCTCACACTGTAACAGAGATTGACAGATACAGAATGAAACCCACACTCTCACACTGTAACAGAGACTGACAGATACAGAATGAAACCCACACTCTCACACTGTAGCAGAGACTGACAGATACAGAATGAAACCCACACTCTCACACTGCAGCAGAGAGTGACAGATACAGAATGAAACCCACACTCTCACAATGAATCAGAGACAGACAGATACAGAATGAAACCCACACTCTCACACTGTAACAGAGACTGACAGATACAGAATGAAACCCACACTCTCACACTGTACCAGAGACTGACAAATACAGAATGAAAGCCACACTCTCACATTGTATCAGAGACTGACAGATACAGAATGAAACCCACACTCTCGCACTCTAACAGAGACTGACAGATACAGAATGAAACCCATACTCTCACACTGTAGCAGAGACTGACAGATACAGAATGAAACCCTCACTCTCACACTGTAGCAGAGACTGACAGATACAGAATGAAACCCACACTCTCACACTGTAGCAGAGACTGACAGATACAGAATGAAACCCACACTCTCACACTGTAGCAGAGACTGACAGATACAGAATGAAACCCACACTCTCAGACTGTACCAGAGACTGACAGATACAGAATGAAAGCCACACTCTCACAATGTATCAGAGACTGACAGGTACAGAATGAAACCCACACTCTCGCACTATACACGAGACTGACAGATACAGAATGAAAGCCACACTCTCACAATGTATCAGAGACTGACAGATAAAGAATGAAGCCCACACTCTCACACTGTAACAGAGACTGACAGATACAGAATGAAACCCACACTCTCGCACTGTACCAGAGACTGACAGATACTGAATGAAAGCCACACTCTCACAATGTATCAGAGACTGACAGATACAAATTGAAACCCACACTCTCACGCTGTAACAGAGACTGACTGATACGGAATGAAACCCAAACTCTCACACTGTAGCAGAGACTGACAGATAAAGAATGAAACCCACACTCTCACACTGTGTCAGAGACTGACAGATACAGAATGTAATCCACACTCTCACACTGTAGCAGAGACTGACAGATAAAGAATGAAACCCACACTCTCAGACTGTACCAGAGACTGAGAGATACAGAATGAACCCCACAGTCTCACACTGTAGCAGAGACTGACAGATACAGAATGAAACCCACGCTCTCACACTGTAGCAGAGACTGAGAGATACAGAATGAAACCCACACTCTCACACTGTAACAGAGACTGACAGATACAGAATGAACCCCACACTCTCACACTGTAGCGGAGACTGACAGATACAGAATGAAACCCACACTCTCAAACTGTAGCAGAGACTGACAGATACAGAATGAAACCCAGACTCTCACACTGTAACGGAGACTGACAGATACAGAATGAAACCCACACTCTCACACTGTAGCAGAGACTGACAGATACAGAATGAAACCCACACTCTCACACTATAACAGAGACTGACAGATACAGAATGAAACCCACACTCTCACACTGTAACAGAGACTGACAGATACAGAATGAAACCCAGACTCTCACACTCTAGCAGAGACTGACAGATACAGAATGAAACCCACACACTCACACTGTAGCAGAGACTGACAGATACAGAATGAAACCCACACCCTCACACTGTAGCAGAGACTGACAGATACAGAATGAAACCCACACTCTCACACTGTAGCAGCGACTAACAGATACAGAATGAAACCCAGACTCTCACACTGTAACAGAGACTGACAGATACAGAATGAAACCCACACTCTCACACTGTAGCAGAGACTGACAGATACAGAATGAAACCCACACTCTCACACTATAACAGAGACTGACAGATACAGAATGAAACCCACACTCTCGCACTCTAACAGAGACTGTCAGATACAGAATGAAACCCATACTCTCACACTGTAGCAGAGACTGACAGATACAGAATGAAACCCTCACTCTCACACTGTAGCAGAGACTGACAGATACAGAATGAAACCCACACTCTCACACTGTAGCAGAGACAGACAGATACAGAATGAAACCCACACTCTCACACTGTAGCAGAGACTGACAGTTACAGAATGAAACCCACACTCTCACACTGTAGCAGAGACTGACAGATACAGAATGAAACCCACACTCTCACACTGTAGCAGAGACTGACAGATACAGAATAAAACCCAGACTCTCACACTGTAGCAGAGACTGACAGATACAGAATGAAACCCACACTCTCACACTGTAACAGAGTCTGACAGATACAGAATGAAACCCACACTCTCACACTGTAGCAGAGACTGACAGATACAGAATGATACCCAGACTCTCACACTGTAGCAGAGACTGACAGATACAGAATGAAACCCACACTCTCACACTGTAACAGAGTCTGACAGATACAGAATGAAACCCATACTCTCACACTGTAGCAGAGACTGACAGATACAGAATGAAACCCTCACTATCACACTGTAGCAGAGACTGACAGATGCAGAATGAAACCCACACTCTCACACTGTAGCAGAGACTGACAGATACAGAATGAAACCCAGACTCTCACACTGTAGCAGAGACTGACAGATGCAGAATGAAACCCACACTCTCACACTGTAGCAGAGACTGACAGATACAGAATGAAACCCAGACTCTCACACTGTAGCAGAGACTGACAGATACAGAATGAAACCCACACTCTCACACTGTAACAGAGTCTGACAGATACAGAATGAAACCCACACTCTCACACTGTAGCAGAGACTGACAGATACAGAATGATACCCAGACTCTCACACTGTAGCAGAGACTGACAGATACAGAATGAAACCCACACTCCCACACTGTAACAGAGTCTGACAGATACAGAATGAAACCCACACTCTCACACTGTAGCAGAGACTGACAGATACAGAATGATACCCACACTCTCACACTGTAACAGAGTCTGACAGATGCAGAATGAAACCCACACTCTCACACTGTAGCAGAGACTGACAGATACAGAATGAACCCCACACTCTCACACTGTAGCAGACTGACAGATACAGAATGAAACCCACACTCTCGCACTGTAGCAGAGACTAACAGATACAGAATGAAACCCACACTATCACGCTGTAACAGAGACTGACAGATACAGAATGAAACCCACACTCTCGCACTGTAGCAGAGACAGACAGATACAGAATGAAACCCACACTCTCACACTGTAGCAGAGACTGGCAGATAAAGAATGAAACCCACACTCTCACACTGTAACCGAGACTGACAGATACAGAATGAAACCCACACTCTCACACTGTAACAGAGACTGACAGATACAGAATGAAACCCACACTCTCACACTGTAGCAGAGACTGACAGATACAGAATGAAACCCACACTCTCACACTGTAGCAGAGACTGAGAGATACAGAATGAAACCCACACTCTCACAATGCATCAGAGACTGACAGATACAGAATGAAACCCACACTCTCACACTGTAACAGAGTCTGACAGATACAGAATGAAACCCACACTCTCACACTGTAGCAGAGACTGACAGATACAGAATGAAACCAGCACTCTGACACTGTAGCAGAGAGTGACTGATACAGAATGAACCCCACACTCTCACACTGTAGCAGAGACTGACAGATACAGAATGAAACCCACACGCTCACACTGTAGCAGAGACTGACAGATACAGAATGAAACACACACTCTCACAATGTAGCAGAGACTGACAGATACAGAATGAACCCCACACACTCACACTCTAGCAGACTGACAGATACAGAATGAAACCCACACTCTCGCACTGTAGCAGAGACTAACAGATACAGAATGAAACCCACACTATCACGCTGTAACAGAGACTGACAGATACAGAATGAAACCCACACTCTCGCACTGTAGCAGAGACAGACAGATACAGAATGAAACCCACACTCTCACACTGTAGCAGAGACTGGCAGATAAAGAATGAAACCCACACTCTCACACTGTAACAGAGATTGACAGATACAGAATGAAACCCACACTCTCACACTGTAACAGAGACTGACAGATACAGAATGAAACCCACACTCTCACACTGTAGCAGAGACTGACAGATACAGAATGAAACCCACACTCTCACACTGCAGCAGAGAGTGACAGATACAGAATGAAACCCACACTCTCACAATGAATCAGAGACAGACAGATACAGAATGAAACCCACACTCTCACACTGTAACAGAGACTGACAGATACAGAAAGAAACCCACACTCTCACACTGTAACGGAGACTGACAGATACAGAATGAAACCCACACTCTCACACTGTAGCAGAGACTGACAGATACAGAATGAAACCCACACTCTCACACTATAACAGAGACTGACAGATACAGAATGAAACCCACACTCTCACACTGTAACAGAGACTGACAGATACAGAATGAAACCCAGACTCTCACACTCTAGCAGAGACTGACAGATACAGAATGAAACCCACACACTCACACTGTAGCAGAGACTGACAGATACAGAATGAAACCCACACGCTCACACTGTAGCAGAGACTGACAGATACAGAATGAAACCCACACTCTCACACTGTAGCAGCGACTGACAGATACAGAATGAAACCCAGACTCTCACACTGTAACAGAGACTGACAGATACAGAATGAAACCCACACTCTCACACTGTAGCAGAGACTGACAGATACAGAATGAAACCCACACTCTCACACTATAACAGAGACTGACAGATACAGAATGAAACCCACACTCTCGCACTCTAACAGAGACTGTCAGATACAGAATGAAACCCATACTCTCACACTGTAGCAGAGACTGATAGATACAGAATGAAACCCTCACTCTCACACTGTAGCAGAGACTGACAGATACAGAATGAAACCCACACTCTCACACTGTAGCAGAGACAGACAGATACAGAATGAAACCCACACTCTCACACTGTAGCAGAGACTGACAGATACAGAATGAAACCCACACTCTCACACTGTAGCAGAGACTGACAGATACAGAATGAAACCCACACTCTCACACTGTAGCAGAGACTGACAGATACAGAATAAAACCCAGACTCTCACACTGTAGCAGAGACTGACAGATACAGAATGAAACCCACACTCTCACACTGTAACAGAGTCTGACAGATACAGAATGAAACCCACACTCTCACACTGTAGCAGAGACTGACAGATACAGAATGATACCCAGACTCTCACACTGTAGCAGAGACTGACAGATACAGAATGAAACCCACACTCTCACACTGTAACAGAGTCTGACAGATACAGAATGAAACCCATACTCTCACACTGTAGCAGAGACTGACAGATACAGAATGAAACCCTCACTATCACACTGTAGCAGAGACTGACAGATGCAGAATGAAACCCACACTCTCACACTGTAGCAGAGACTGACAGATACAGAATGAAACCCAGACTCTCACACTGTAGCAGAGACTGACAGATGCAGAATGAAACCCACACTCTCACACTGTAGCAGAGACTGACAGATACAGAATGAAACCCAGACTCTCACACTGTAGCAGAGACTGACAGATACAGAATGAAACCCACACTCTCACACGGTAACAGAGTCTGACAGATACAGAATGAAACCCACACTCTCACACTGTAGCAGAGACTGACAGATACAGAATGATACCCAGACTCTCACACTGTAGCAGAGACTGACAGATACAGAATGAAACCCACACTCCCACACTGTAACAGAGTCTGACAGATACAGAATGAAACCCACACTCTCACACTGTAGCAGAGACTGACAGATACAGAATGATACCCACACTCTCACACTGTAACAGAGACTGACAGATACAGAATGAAACCCAGACTCTCACACTCTAGCAGAGACTGACAGATACAGAATGAAACCCACACACTCACACTGTAGCAGAGACTGACAGATACAGAATGAAACCCACACGCTCACACTGTAGCAGAGACTGACAGATACAGAATGAAACCCACACTCTCACACTGTAGCAGCGACTGACAGATACAGAATGAAACCCAGACTCTCACACTGTAACAGAGACTGACAGATACAGAATGAAACCCACACTCTCACACTGTAGCAGAGACTGACAGATACAGAATGAAACCCACACTCTCACACTATAACAGAGACTGACAGATACAGAATGAAACCCACACTCTCGCACTCTAACAGAGACTGTCAGATACAGAATGAAACCCATACTCTCACACTGTAGCAGAGACTGATAGATACAGAATGAAACCCTCACTCTCACACTGTAGCAGAGACTGACAGATACAGAATGAAACCCACACTCTCACACTGTAGCAGAGACTGACAGATACAGAATGAAACCCACACTCTCACACTGTAGCAGAGACTGACAGATACAGAATAAAACCCAGACTCTCACACTGTAGCAGAGACTGACAGATACAGAATGAAACCCACACTCTCACACTGTAACAGAGTCTGACAGATACAGAATGAAACCCACACTCTCACACTGTAGCAGAGACTGACAGATACAGAATGATACCCAGACTCTCACACTGTAGCAGAGACTGACAGATACAGAATGAAACCCACACTCTCACACTGTAACAGAGTCTGACAGATACAGAATGAAACCCATACTCTCACACTGTAGCAGAGACTGACAGATACAGAATGAAACCCTCACTATCACACTGTAGCCGAGACTGACAGATGCAGAATGAAACCCACACTCTCACACTGTAGCAGAGACTGACAGATACAGAATGAAACCCAGACTCTCACACTGTAGCAGAGACTGACAGATGCAGAATGAAACCCACACTCTCACACTGTAGCAGAGACTGACAGATACAGAATGAAACCCAGACTCTCACACTGTAGCAGAGACTGACAGATACAGAATGAAACCCACACTCTCACACTGTAACAGAGTCTGACAGATACAGAATGAAACCCACACTCTCACACTGTAGCAGAGACTGACAGATACAGAATGATACCCAGACTCTCACACTGTAGCAGAGACTGACAGATACAGAATGAAACCCACACTCCCACACTGTAACAGAGTCTGACAGATACAGAATGAAACCCACACTCTCACACTGTAGCAGAGACTGACAGATACAGAATGATACCCACACTCTCACACTGTAACAGAGTCTGACAGATGCAGAATGAAACCCACACTCTCACACTGTAGCAGAGACTGACAGATACAGAATGAACCCCACACTCTCACACTGTAGCAGACTGACAGATACAGAATGAAACCCACACTCTCGCACTGTAGCAGAGACTAACAGATACAGAATGAAACCCACACTATCACGCTGTAACAGAGACTGACAGATACAGAATGAAACCCACACTCTCGCACTGTAGCAGAGACAGACAGATACAGAATGAAACCCACACTCTCACACTGTAGCAGAGACTGGCAGATAAAGAATGAAACCCACACTCTCACACTGTAACCGAGACTGACAGATACAGAATGAAACCCACACTCTCACACTGTAACAGAGACTGACAGATACAGAATGAAACCCACACTCTCACACTGTAGCAGAGACTGACAGATACAGAATGAAACCCACACTCTCACACTGTAGCAGAGACTGAGAGATACAGAATGAAACCCACACTCTCACAATGCATCAGAGACTGACAGATACAGAATGAAACCCACACTCTCACACTGTAACAGAGTCTGACAGATACAGAATGAAACCCACACTCTCACACTGTAGCAGAGACTGACAGATACAGAATGAAACCAGCACTCTGACACTGTAGCAGAGACTGACTGATACAGAATGAACCCCACACTCTCACACTGTAGCAGAGACTGACAGATACAGAATGAAACCCACACGCTCACACTGTAGCAGAGACTGACAGATACAGAATGAAACACACACTCTCACAATGTAGCAGAGACTGACAGATACAGAATGAAACCCACACTCTCACACTGTAGCAGAGACTGACAGATACAGAATGAACCCCACACTCTCACACTGTAGCAGACTGACAGATACAGAATGAAACCCACACTCTCGCACTGTAGCAGAGACTAACAGATACAGAATGAAACCCACACTATCACGCTGTAACAGAGACTGACAGATACAGAATGAAACCCACACTCTCGCACTGTAGCAGAGACAGACAGATACAGAATGAAACCCACACTCTCACACTGTAGCAGAGACTGGCAGATAAAGAATGAAACCCACACTCTCACACTGTAACAGAGATTGACAGATACAGAATGAAACCCACACTCTCACACTGTAACAGAGACTGACAGATACAGAATGAAACCCACACTCTCACACTGTAGCAGAGACTGACAGATACAGAATGAAACCCACACTCTCACACTGCAGCAGAGAGTGACAGATACAGAATGAAACCCACACTCTCACAATGAATCAGAGACAGACAGATACAGAATGAAACCCACACTCTCACACTGTAACAGAGACTGACAGATACAGAAAGAAACCCACACTCTCACACTGTACCAGAGACTGACAGATACAGAATGAAACCCACACTCTCACACTGTAGCAGAGACTGACAGATACAGAATGAAACACACACTCTCACAATGTAGCAGAGACTGACAGATACAGAATGAAACCCACACTCTCACACTGTAGCAGAGACTGACAGATACAGAATGAACCCCACACTCTCACACTGTAGCAGACTGACAGATACAGAATGAAACCCACACTCTCGCACTGTAGCAGAGACTAACAGATACAGAATGAAACCCACACTATCACGCTGTAACAGAGACTGACAGATACAGAATGAAACCCACACTCTCGCACTGTAGCAGAGACAGACAGATACAGAATGAAACCCACACTCTCACACTGTAGCAGAGACTGGCAGATAAAGAAAGAAACCCACACTCTCACACTGTAACAGAGATTGACAGATACAGAATGAAACCCACACTCTCACACTGTAACAGAGACTGACAGATACAGAATGAAACCCACACTCTCACACTGTAGCAGAGACTGACAGATACAGAATGAAACCCACACTCTCACACTGCAGCAGAGAGTGACAGATACAGAATGAAACCCACACTCTCACAATGAATCAGAGACAGACAGATACAGAATGAAACCCACACCCTCACACTGTAGCAGAGACTGACAGATACAGAATGAAACCCACACTCTCACACTGTAGCAGCGACTGACAGATACAGAATGAAACCCAGACTCTCACACTGTAACAGAGACTGACAGATACAGAATGAAACCCACACTCTCACACTGTAGCAGAGACTGACAGATACAGAATGAAACCCACACTCTCACACTATAACAGAGACTGACAGATACAGAATGAAACCCACACTCTCGCACTCTAACAGAGACTGTCAGATACAGAATGAAACCCATACTCTCACACTGTAGCAGAGACTGACAGATACAGAATGAAACCCTCACTCTCACACTGTAGCAGAGACTGACAGATACAGAATGAAACCCACACTCTCACACTGTAGCAGAGACAGACAGATACAGAATGAAACCCACACTCTCACACTGTAGCAGAGACTGACAGATACAGAATGAAACCCACACTCTCACACTGTAGCAGAGACTGACAGATACAGAATGAAACCCACACTCTCACACTGTAGCAGAGACTGACAGATACAGAATAAAACCCAGACTCTCACACTGTAGCAGAGACTGACAGATACAGAATGAAACCCACACTCTCACACTGTAACAGAGTCTGACAGATACAGAATGAAACCCACACTCTCACACTGTAGCAGAGACTGACAGATACAGAATGATACCCAGACTCTCACACTGTAGCAGAGACTGACAGATACAGAATGAAACCCACACTCTCACACTGTAACAGAGTCTGACAGATACAGAATGAAACCCATACTCTCACACTGTAGCAGAGACTGACAGATACAGAATGAAACCCTCACTATCACACTGTAGCAGAGACTGACAGATGCAGAATGAAACCCACACTCTCACACTGTAGCAGAGACTGACAGATACAGAATGAAACCCAGACTCTCACACTGTAGCAGAGACTGACAGATGCAGAATGAAACCCACACTCTCACACTGTAGCAGAGACTGACAGATACAGAATGAAACCCAGACTCTCACACTGTAGCAGAGACTGACAGATACAGAATGAAACCCACACTCTCACACTGTAACAGAGTCTGACAGATACAGAATGAAACCCACACTCTCACACTGTAGCAGAGACTGACAGATACAGAATGATACCCAGACTCTCACACTGTAGCAGAGACTGACAGATACAGAATGAAACCCACACTCCCACACTGTAACAGAGTCTGACAGATACAGAATGAAACCCACACTCTCACACTGTAGCAGAGACTGACAGATACAGAATGATACCCACACTCTCACACTGTAACAGAGTCTGACAGATGCAGAATGAAACCCACACTCTCACACTGTAGCAGAGACTGACAGATACAGAATGAACCCCACACTCTCACACTGTAGCAGACTGACAGATACAGAATGAAACCCACACTCTCGCACTGTAGCAGAGACTAACAGATACAGAATGAAACCCACACTATCACGCTGTAACAGAGACTGACAGATACAGAATGAAACCCACACTCTCGCACTGTAGCAGAGACAGACAGATACAGAATGAAACCCACACTCTCACACTGTAGCAGAGACTGGCAGATAAAGAATGAAACCCACACTCTCACACTGTAACCGAGACTGACAGATACAGAATGAAACCCACACTCTCACACTGTAACAGAGACTGACAGATACAGAATGAAACCCACACTCTCACACTGTAGCAGAGACTGACAGATACAGAATGAAACCCACACTCTCACACTGTAGCAGAGACTGAGAGATACAGAATGAAACCCACACTCTCACAATGCATCAGAGACTGACAGATACAGAATGAAACCCACACTCTCACACTGTAACAGAGTCTGACAGATACAGAATGAAACCCACACTCTCACACTGTAGCAGAGACTGACAGATACAGAATGAAACCAGCACTCTGACACTGTAGCAGAGAGTGACTGATACAGAATGAACCCCACACTCTCACACTGTAGCAGAGACTGACAGATACAGAATGAAACCCACACGCTCACACTGTAGCAGAGACTGACAGATACAGAATGAAACACACACTCTCACAATGTAGCAGAGACTGACAGATACAGAATGAACCCCACACTCTCACACTGTAGCAGACTGACAGATACAGAATGAAACCCACACTCTCGCACTGTAGCAGAGACTAACAGATACAGAATGAAACCCACACTATCACGCTGTAACAGAGACTGACAGATACAGAATGAAACCCACACTCTCGCACTGTAGCAGAGACAGACAGATACAGAATGAAACCCACACTCTCACACTGTAGCAGAGACTGGCAGATAAAGAATGAAACCCACACTCTCACACTGTAACAGAGATTGACAGATACAGAATGAAACCCACACTCTCACACTGTAACAGAGACTGACAGATACAGAATGAAACCCACACTCTCACACTGTAGCAGAGACTGACAGATACAGAATGAAACCCACACTCTCACACTGCAGCAGAGAGTGACAGATACAGAATGAAACCCACACTCTCACAATGAATCAGAGACTGACAGATACAGAATGAAACCCACACTCTCACACTGTAACAGAGACTGACAGATACAGAATGAAACCCACACTCTCACACTGTAACAGAGTCTGACAGATACAGAATGAAACCCACACTCTCACACTGTAGCAGAGACTGACAGATACAGAATGATACCCAGACTCTCACACTGTAGCAGAGACTGACAGATACAGAATGAAACCCACACTCCCACACTGTAACAGAGTCTGACAGATACAGAATGAAACCCACACTCTCACACTGTAGCAGAGACTGACAGATACAGAATGATACCCACACTCTCACACTGTAACAGAGTCTGACAGATGCAGAATGAAACCCACACTCTCACACTGTAGCAGAGACTGACAGATACAGAATGAACCCCACACTCTCACACTGTAGCAGACTGACAGATACAGAATGAAACCCACACTCTCGCACTGTAGCAGAGACTAACAGATACAGAATGAAACCCACACTATCACGCTGTAACAGAGACTGACAGATACAGAATGAAACCCACACTCTCGCACTGTAGCAGAGACAGACAGATACAGAATGAAACCCACACTCTCACACTGTAGCAGAGACTGGCAGATAAAGAATGAAACCCACACTCTCACACTGTAACCGAGACTGACAGATACAGAATGAAACCCACACTCTCACACTGTAACAGAGACTGACAGATACAGAATGAAACCCACACTCTCACACTGTAACAGAGTCTGACAGATACAGAATGAAACCCATACTCTCACACTGTAGCAGAGACTGACAGATACAGAATGAAACCCTCACTATCACACTGTAGCAGAGACTGACAGATGCAGAATGAAACCCACACTCTCACACTGTAGCAGAGACTGACAGATACAGAATGAAACCCAGACTCTCACACTGTAGCAGAGACTGACAGATGCAGAATGAAACCCACACTCTCACACTGTAGCAGAGACTGACAGATACAGAATGAAACCCAGACTCTCACACTGTAGCAGAGACTGACAGATACAGAATGAAACCCACACTCTCACACTGTAACAGAGTCTGACAGATACAGAATGAAACCCACACTCTCACACTGTAGCAGAGACTGACAGATACAGAATGATACCCAGACTCTCACACTGTAGCAGAGACTGACAGATACAGAATGAAACCCACACTCCCACACTGTAACAGAGTCTGACAGATACAGAATGAAACCCACACTCTCACACTGTAGCAGAGACTGACAGATACAGAATGATACCCACACTCTCACACTGTAACAGAGTCTGACAGATGCAGAATGAAACCCACACTCTCACACTGTAGCAGAGACTGACAGATACAGAATGAACCCCACACTCTCACACTGTAGCAGACTGACAGATACAGAATGAAACCCACACTCTCGCACTGTAGCAGAGACTAACAGATACAGAATGAAACCCACACTATCACGCTGTAACAGAGACTGACAGATACAGAATGAAACCCACACTCTCGCACTGTAGCAGAGACAGACAGATACAGAATGAAACCCACACTCTCACACTGTAGCAGAGACTGGCAGATAAAGAATGAAACCCACACTCTCACACTGTAACCGAGACTGACAGATACAGAATGAAACCCACACTCTCACACTGTAACAGAGACTGACAGATACAGAATGAAACCCACACTCTCACACTGTAGCAGAGACTGACAGATACAGAATGAAACCCACACTCTCACACTGTAGCAGAGACTGAGAGATACAGAATGAAACCCACACTCTCACAATGCATCAGAGACTGACAGATACAGAATGAAACCCACACTCTCACACTGTAACAGAGTCTGACAGATACAGAATGAAACCCACACTCTCACACTGTAGCAGAGACTGACAGATACAGAATGAAACCAGCACTCTGACACTGTAGCAGAGACTGACTGATACAGAATGAACCCCACACTCTCACACTGTAGCAGAGACTGACAGATACAGAATGAAACCCACACGCTCACACTGTAGCAGAGACTGACAGATACAGAATGAAACACAGACTCTCACAATGTAGCAGAGACTGACAGATACAGAATGAAACCCACACTCTCACACTGTAGCAGAGACTGACAGATACAGAATGAACCCCACACTCTCACACTGTAGCAGACTGACAGATACAGAATGAAACCCACACTCTCGCACTGTAGCAGAGACTAACAGATACAGAATGAAACCCACACTATCACGCTGTAACAGAGACTGACAGATACAGAATGAAACCCACACTCTCGCACTGTAGCAGAGACAGACAGATACAGAATGAAACCCACACTCTCACACTGTAGCAGAGACTGGCAGATAAAGAATGAAACCCACACTCTCACACTGTAACAGAGATTGACAGATACAGAATGAAACCCACACTCTCACACTGCAGCAGAGAGTGACAGATACAGAATGAAACCCACACTCTCACAATGAATCAGAGACAGACAGATACAGAATGAAACCCACACTCTCACACTGTAACAGAGACTGACAGATACAGAATGAAACCCACACTCTCACACTGTACCAGAGACTGACAAATACAGAATGAAAGCCACACTCTCACATTGTATCAGAGACTGACAGATACAGAATGAAACCCACACTCTCGCACTCTAACAGAGACTGACAGATACAGAATGAAACCCATACTCTCACACTGTAGCAGAGACTGACAGATACAGAATGAAACCCTCACTCTCACACTGTAGCAGAGACTGACAGATACAGAATGAAACCCACACTCTCACACTGTAGCAGAGACTGACAGATACAGAATGAAACCCACACTCTCACACTGTAGCAGAGACTGACAGATACAGAATGAAACCCACACTCTCAGACTGTACCAGAGACTGACAGATACAGAATGAAAGCCACACTCTCACAATGTATCAGAGACTGACAGGTACAGAATGAAACCCACACTCTCGCACTATACACGAGACTGACAGATACAGAATGAAAGCCACACTCTCACAATGTATCAGAGACTGACAGATAAAGAATGAAGCCCACACTCTCACACTGTAACAGAGACTGACAGATACAGAATGAAACCCACACTCTCGCACTGTACCAGAGACTGACAGATACTGAATGAAAGCCACACTCTCACAATGTATCAGAGACTGACAGATACAAATTGAAACCCACACTCTCACGCTGTAACAGAGACTGACTGATACGGAATGAAACCCAAACTCTCACACTGTAGCAGAGACTGACAGATAAAGAATGAAACCCACACTCTCACACTGTGTCAGAGACTGACAGATACAGAATGTAATCCACACTCTCACACTGTAGCAGAGACTGACAGATAAAGAATGAAACCCACACTCTCAGACTGTACCAGAGACTGAGAGATACAGAATGAACCCCACAGTCTCACACTGTAGCAGAGACTGACAGATACAGAATGAAACCCACGCTCTCACACTGTAGCAGAGACTGAGAGATACAGAATGAAACCCACACTCTCACACTGTAACAGAGACTGACAGATACAGAATGAACCCCACACTCTCACACTGTAGCGGAGACTGACAGATACAGAATGAAACCCACACTCTCAAACTGTAGCAGAGACTGACAGATACAGAATGAAACCCAGACTCTCACACTGTAACGGAGACTGACAGATACAGAATGAAACCCACACTCTCACACTGTAGCAGAGACTGACAGATACAGAATGAAACCCACACTCTCACACTATAACAGAGACTGACAGATACAGAATGAAACCCAGACTCTCACACTCTAGCAGAGACTGACAGATACAGAATGAAACCCACACACTCACACTGTAGCAGAGACTGACAGATACAGAATGAAACCCACACGCTCACACTGTAGCAGAGACTGACAGATACAGAATGAAACCCACACTCTCACACTGTAGCAGCGACTGACAGATACAGAATGAAACCCAGACTCTCACACTGTAACAGAGACTGACAGATACAGAATGAAACCCACACTCTCACACTGTAGCAGAGACTGACAGATACAGAATGAAACCCACACTCTCACACTATAACAGAGACTGACAGATACAGAATGAAACCCACACTCTCGCACTCTAACAGAGACTGTCAGATACAGAATGAAACCCATACTCTCACACTGTAGCAGAGACTGACAGATACAGAATGAAACCCTCACTCTCACACTGTAGCAGAGACTGACAGATACAGAATGAAACCCACACTCTCACACTGTAGCAGAGACAGACAGATACAGAATGAAACCCACACTCTCACACTGTAGCAGAGACTGACAGATACAGAATGAAACCCACACTCTCACACTGTAGCAGAGACTGACAGATACAGAATGAAACCCACACTCTCACACTGTAGCAGAGACTGACAGATACAGAATAAAACCCAGACTCTCACACTGTAGCAGAGACTGACAGATACAGAATGAAACCCACACTCTCACACTGTAACAGAGTCTGACAGATACAGAATGAAACCCACACTCTCACACTGTAGCAGAGACTGACAGATACAGAATGATACCCAGACTCTCACACTGTAGCAGAGACTGACAGATACAGAATGAAACCCACACTCTCACACTGTAACAGAGTCTGACAGATACAGAATGAAACCCATACTCTCACACTGTAGCAGAGACTGACAGATACAGAATGAAACCCTCACTATCACACTGTAGCAGAGACTGACAGATGCAGAATGAAACCCACACTCTCACACTGTAGCAGAGACTGACAGATACAGAATGAAACCCAGACTCTCACACTGTAGCAGAGACTGACAGATGCAGAATGAAACCCACACTCTCACACTGTAGCAGAGACTGACAGATACAGAATGAAACCCAGACTCTCACACTGTAGCAGAGACTGACAGATACAGAATGAAACCCACACTCTCACACTGTAACAGAGTCTGACAGATACAGAATGAAACCCACACTCTCACACTGTAGCAGAGACTGACAGATACAGAATGATACCCAGACTCTCACACTGTAGCAGAGACTGACAGATACAGAATGAAACCCACACTCCCACACTGTAACAGAGTCTGACAGATACAGAATGAAACCCACACTCTCACACTGTAGCAGAGACTGACAGATACAGAATGATACCCACACTCTCACACTGTAACAGAGTCTGACAGATGCAGAATGAAACCCACACTCTCACACTGTAGCAGAGACTGACAGATACAGAATGAACCCCACACTCTCACACTGTAGCAGACTGACAGATACAGAATGAAACCCACACTCTCGCACTGTAGCAGAGACTAACAGATACAGAATGAAACCCACACTATCACGCTGTAACAGAGACTGACAGATACAGAATGAAACCCACACTCTCGCACTGTAGCAGAGACAGACAGATACAGAATGAAACCCACACTCTCACACTGTAGCAGAGACTGGCAGATAAAGAATGAAACCCACACTCTCACACTGTAACCGAGACTGACAGATACAGAATGAAACCCACACTCTCACACTGTAACAGAGACTGACAGATACAGAATGAAACCCACACTCTCACACTGTAGCAGAGACTGACAGATACAGAATGAAACCCACACTCTCACACTGTAGCAGAGACTGAGAGATACAGAATGAAACCCACACTCTCACAATGCATCAGAGACTGACAGATACAGAATGAAACCCACACTCTCACACTGTAACAGAGTCTGACAGATACAGAATGAAACCCACACTCTCACACTGTAGCAGAGACTGACAGATACAGAATGAAACCAGCACTCTGACACTGTAGCAGAGACTGACTGATACAGAATGAACCCCACACTCTCACACTGTAGCAGAGACTGACAGATACAGAATGAAACCCACACGCTCACACTGTAGCAGAGACTGACAGATACAGAATGAAACACACACTCTCACAATGTAGCAGAGACTGACAGATACAGAATGAAACCCACACTCTCACACTGTAGCAGAGACTGACAGATACAGAATGAACCCCACACTCTCACACTGTAGCAGACTGACAGATACAGAATGAAACCCACACTCTCGCACTGTAGCAGAGACTAACAGATACAGAATGAAACCCACACTATCACGCTGTAACAGAGACTGACAGATACAGAATGAAACCCACACTCTCGCACTGTAGCAGAGACAGACAGATACAGAATGAAACCCACACTCTCACACTGTAGCAGAGACTGGCAGATAAAGAATGAAACCCACACTCTCACACTGTAACAGAGATTGACAGATACAGAATGAAACCCACACTCTCACACTGTAACAGAGACTGACAGATACAGAATGAAACCCACACTCTCACACTGTAGCAGAGACTGACAGATACAGAATGAAACCCACACTCTCACACTGCAGCAGAGAGTGACAGATACAGAATGAAACCCACACTCTCACAATGAATCAGAGACAGACAGATACAGAATGAAACCCACACTCTCACACTGTAACAGAGACTGACAGATACAGAAAGAAACCCACACTCTCACACTGTACCAGAGACTGACAAATACAGAATGAAAGCCACACTCTCACATTGTATCAGAGACTGACAGATACAGAATGAAACCCACACTCTCGCACTCTAACAGAGACTGACAGATACAGAATGAAACCCATACTCTCACACTGTAGCAGAGACTGACAGATACAGAATGAAACCCTCACTCTCACACTGTAGCAGAGACTGACAGATACAGAATGAAACCCACACTCTCACACTGTAGCAGAGACTGACAGATACAGAATGAAACCCACACTCTCACACTGTAGCAGAGACTGACAGATACAGAATGAAACCCACACTCTCAGACTGTACCAGAGACTGACAGATACAGAATGAAAGCCACACTCTCACAATGTATCAGAGACTGACAGGTACAGAATGAAACCCACACTCTCGCACTATACACGAGACTGACAGATACAGAATGAAAGCCACACTCTCACAATGTATCAGAGACTGACAGATAAAGAATGAAGCCCACACTCTCACACTGTAACAGAGACTGACAGATACAGAATGAAACCCACACTCTCGCACTGTACCAGAGACTGACAGATACTGAATGAAAGCCACACTCTCACAATGTATCAGAGACTGACAGATACAAATTGAAACCCACACTCTCACGCTGTAACAGAGACTGACTGATACGGAATGAAACCCAAACTCTCACACTGTAGCAGAGACTGACAGATAAAGAATGAAACCCACACTCTCACACTGTGTCAGAGACTGACAGATACAGAATGTAATCCACACTCTCACACTGTAGCAGAGACTGACAGATAAAGAATGAAACCCACACTCTCAGACTGTACCAGAGACTGAGAGATACAGAATGAACCCCACAGTCTCACACTGTAGCAGAGACTGACAGATACAGAATGAAACCCACGCTCTCACACTGTAGCAGAGACTGAGAGATACAGAATGAAACCCACACTCTCACACTGTAACAGAGACTGACAGATACAGAATGAACCCCACACTCTCACACTGTAGCGGAGACTGACAGATACAGAATGAAACCCACACTCTCAAACTGTAGCAGAGACTGACAGATACAGAATGAAACCCAGACTCTCACACTGTAACGGAGACTGACAGATACAGAATGAAACCCACACTCTCACACTGTAGCAGAGACTGACAGATACAGAATGAAACCCACACTCTCACACTATAACAGAGACTGACAGATACAGAATGAAACCCACACTCTCACACTGTAACAGAGACTGACAGATACAGAATGAAACCCAGACTCTCACACTCTAGCAGAGACTGACAGATACAGAATGAAACCCACACACTCACACTGTAGCAGAGACTGACAGATACAGAATGAAACCCACACGCTCACACTGTAGCAGAGACTGACAGATACAGAATGAAACCCACACTCTCACACTGTAGCAGCGACTGACAGATACAGAATGAAACCCAGACTCTCACACTGTAACAGAGACTGACAGATACAGAATGAAACCCACACTCTCACACTGTAGCAGAGACTGACAGATACAGAATTAAACCCACACTCTCACACTATAACAGAGACTGACAGATACAGAATGAAACCCACACTCTCGCACTCTAACAGAGACTGACAGATACAGAATGAAACCCATACTCTCACACTGTAGCAGAGACTGACAGATACAGAATGAAACCCACACTCTCACACTGTAGCAGAGACTGACAGATACAGAATGAAACCCTCACTCTCACACTGTAGCAGAGACTGACAGATACAGAATGAAACCCACACTCTCACACTGTAGCAGAGACAGACAGATACAGAATGAAACCCACACTCTCACACTGTAGCAGAGACTGACAGATACAGAATGAAACCCACACTCTCACACTGTAGCAGAGACTGACAGATACAGAATGAAACCCACACTCTCACACTGTAGCAGAGACTGACAGATACAGAATAAAACCCAGACTCTCACACTGTAGCAGAGACTGACAGATACAGAATGAAACCCACACTCTCACACTGTAACAGAGTCTGACAGATACAGAATGAAACCCACACTCTCACACTGTAGCAGAGACTGACAGATACAGAATGATACCCAGACTCTCACACTGTAGCAGAGACTGACAGATACAGAATGAAACCCACACTCTCACACTGTAACAGAGTCTGACAGATACAGAATGAAACCCATACTCTCACACTGTAGCAGAGACTGACAGATACAGAATGAAACCCTCACTATCACACTGTAGCAGAGACTGACAGATGCAGAATGAAACCCACACTCTCACACTGTAGCAGAGACTGACAGATACAGAATGAAACCCAGACTCTCACACTGTAGCAGAGACTGACAGATGCAGAATGAAACCCACACTCTCACACTGTAGCAGAGACTGACAGATACAGAATGAAACCCAGACTCTCACACTGTAGCAGAGACTGACAGATACAGAATGAAACCCACACTCTCACACTGTAACAGAGTCTGACAGATACAGAATGAAACCCACACTCTCACACTGTAGCAGAGACTGACAGATACAGAATGATACCCAGACTCTCACACTGTAGCAGAGACTGACAGATACAGAATGAAACCCACACTCCCACACTGTAACAGAGTCTGACAGATACAGAATGAAACCCACACTCTCACACTGTAGCAGAGACTGACAGATACAGAATGATACCCACACTCTCAGACTGTAACAGAGTCTGACAGATGCAGAATGAAACCCACACTCTCACACTGTAGCAGAGACTGACAGATACAGAATGACACCCACACTCTCACTCTATAACAGAGACTCACAGATACAGAATGAAACCCACACTCTCACACTGTAGCAGAGACTGACAGATACAGAATGAAACCCACATTCTCACACTGTAGCAGAGACTGACAGATACAGAATGAAACCCACACTCTCACACTGTAGCAGAGACTGACAGATACAGAATGAAACCCAGACTCTCACACTGTAGCAGAGACTGACAGATACAGAATGAAACCCACACTCTCACACTGTAACGGAGTCTGACAGATACAGAATGAAACCCACACTCTCACACTGTAGCAGAGACCGACAGATACAGAATGATACCCAGACTCTCACACTGTAGCAGAGACTGACAGATACAGAATGAAACCCACACTCTCACACTGTAACAGAGTCTGTCAGATACAGAATGAAACCCACACTCTCACACTGTAGCAGAGACTGACAGATACAGAATGATACCCACACTCTCACACTGTAACAGAGTCTGACAGATGCAGAATGAAACCCACACTCTCACACTGTAACAGAGACTGACAGATACAGAATGAAACCCACACTCTCACTCTAGCACAGAGACTCACAGATACAGAATGAAACCCACACTCTCACACTGTAGCAGAGACTGACATATACAGAATGAAACCCACACTCTCACACTGTACCAGGGACTGACAGATACAGAATGAAAGCCACACTCTCACAATGTATCAGAGACTGACAGATACAGAATGAAACCCACACTCTCGCACTGTAGCAGAGACTAACAAATACAGAATGAAACCCACACTATCACGCTGTATCAGAGACTGACAGATACAGAATAAAACCCACACTCTCGCACTGTAGCAGAGACTGACAGATACAGAATGAAACCCACACTCTCACAATGAATCAGAGACTGACAGATACAGAATGAAACCCACACTCTCACACTGTACCAGAGACTGACAGATACAGAATGAAACCCACACTCTCACACTGTAGCAGAGACTGACAGATACAGAATGAAACCCACACTCTCACACTGCAGCAGAGACTGACAGATACAGAATGAAACCCACAATCTCACACTGTAACAGAGAGTGACAGATACAGAATAAAACCCACACTCTCACACTGTAACAGAGACAGACAGATGCAGAATGAAACCCACACTCTCAGACTGTACCAGAGACTGACAGATACAGAATGAAAGCCACACTCTCACAATGTATCAGAGACTGACAGGTACAGAATATAACCCACACTCTCACATCGTAACAGAGACTGACAGATACAGAATGAATCCCACACTCTCGCACTATACCCGAGACTGACAGATACAGAATGAAAGCCACACTCTCACAATGTATCAGAGACTGACAGATACAGAATGATACCCACACTCTCACACTGTAACAGAGTCTGACAGATGCAGAATGAAACCCACACTCTCACACTGTAGCAGAGACTGACAGATACAGAATGAAACCCACACTCTCACTCTATAACAGAGACTCACAGATACAGAATGAAACCCACACTCTCACACTGTAGCAGAGACTGACAGATACAGAATGAAACCCACATTCTCACACTGTAGCAGAGACTGACAGATACAGAATGAAACCCACACTCTCACACTGTAGCAGAGACTGACAGATACAGAATGAAACCCACACTCTCACACTGTAGCAGAGACTGACAGATACAGAATGAAACCCAGACTCTCACACTGTAGCAGAGACTGACAGATACAGAATGAAACCCACACTCTCACACTGTAACAGAGTCTGACAGATACAGAATGAAACCCACACTCTCACACTGTAGCAGAGACTGACAGATACAGAATGATACCCAGACTCTCACACTGTAGCAGAGACTGACAGATACAGAATGAAACCCACACTCTCACACTGTAACAGAGTCTGTCAGATACAGAATGAAACCCACACTCTCACACTGTAGCAGAGACTGACAGATACAGAATGATACCCACACTCTCACACTGTAACAGAGTCTGACAGATGCAGAATGAAACCCACACTCTCACACTGTAGCAGAGACTGACAGATACAGAATGAAACCCACACTCTCACTCTATCACAGAGCCTCACAGATACAGATTGAAACCCACACTCTCACACTGTAGCAGAGACTGACATATACAGAATGAAACCCACACTCTCACACTGTACCAGAGACTGACAGATACAGAATGAAAGCCACACACTCACAATGTATCAGAGACTGACAGATACAGAATGAAACCCACACTCTCGCACTGTAGCAGAGACTAACAAATACAGAATGAAACCCACACTATCACGCTGTATCAGAGACTGACAGATACAGAATGAAACCCACACTCTCGCACTGTAGCAGAGACTGACAGATACAGAATGAAACCCACACTCTCACAATGAATCAGAGACTGACAGATACAGAATGAAACCCACACTCTCACACTGTACCAGAGACTGACAGATACAGAATGAAACCCACACTCTCACACTGTAACAGAGAATGACAGATACAGAATGAAACCCACGCTCTCACACTGTAGCAGAGACTGACAGATACAGAATGAAACCCACACTCTCACACTGCAGCAGAGACTGACAGATACAGAATGAAACCCACAATCTCACACTGTAACAGAGAGTGACAGATACAGAATAAAACCCACACTCTCACACTGTAACAGAGACAGACAGATGCAGAATGAAACCCACACTCTCAGACTGTACCAGAGACTGACAGATACAGAATGAAAGCCACACTCTCACAATGTATCAGAGACTGACAGGTTACAGAATGAAACCCACACTCTCACATCGTAACAGAGACTGACAGATGCAGAATGAATCCCACACTCTCGCACTATACCCGAGACTGACAGATACAGAATGAAAGCCACACTCTCACAATGTATCAGAGACTGACAGATAAAGAATGAAGCCCACACTCTCACACTGTAACAGTGACTGACAGATACAGAATGAAACCCACACTCTCGCACTGTACCAGAGACTGACAGATACAGAATGAAACCCACACTCTCGCACTGTAGCAGAGACTAACAGATACAGAATGAAACCCACACTATCACGCTGTAACAGAGACTGACAGATACAGATTGAAACCCACACTCTCGCACTGTAGCAGAGACTGACAGATACAGAATGAAACCCACACTCTCACAATGAATCAGAGACTGACAGATACAGAATGAAACCCACACTCTCACACTGTACCAGAGACTGACAGATACAGAATGAAACCCACACTCTCACACTGTAACAGAGACTGACAGATACAGAATGAAACCCACACTCTCACACTGTAGCAGAGACTTACAGATACAGAATGAAACCAACACTCTCACACTGCAGCAGAGACTGACAGATACAGAATGAAACCCACACTCTCACACTGTAACAGAGTGTGACAGATACAGAATAAAACCCACACTCTCACACTGTAACAGAGACAGACAGATACAGAATGAAACCCACACTCTCAGACTGTACCAGAGACTGACAGATACAGAATGAAAGCCACACTCTCACAATGTATCAGAGACTGACAGGTACAGAATGAAACCCACACTCTCACATCGAAACAGAGACTGACAGATACAGAATGAATCCCACACTCTCGCACTATACCCGAGACTGACAGATACAGAATGAAAGCCACACTCTCTCAATGTATCAGAGACTGACAGATAAAGAATGAAGCCCACACTCTCACACTGTAACGGAGACTGAAAGATACAGAATGAAACCCACACTCTCGCACTGTACCAGAGACTGACAGATACTGAATGAAAGCCACACTCTCACAATGTATCAGAGATTGACAGATACAGAATGAAACCCACACTCTCACGCTGTAACAGAGACTGACTGATACGGAATGAAACCCACACTCTCACACTATAGCAGAGACTGACAGATAAAGAATGAAACCCACACTCTCACACTGTGTCAGAGACTGACAGATACAGAATGTAACCCACACTCTCACACTGTAGCAGAGACTGACAGATAAAGAATGAAACCCACACTCTCGCACTGTAGCAGAGACTGAGAGATACAGAATGAACCCCACAGTCTCACACTGTAGCAGAGACTGACAGATACAGAATGAAACCCACGCTCTCACACTGTAGCAGAGACTGAGAGATACAGAATGAAACCCACACTCTCACACTGTAACAGAGACTGACAGATACAGAATGAACCCCACACTCTCACACTGTAGCAGAGACTGACAGATACAGAATGAAACCCACACTCTCAGACTGTAGCAGAGACTGACAGATACAGAATGAAACCCAGACTCGCACACTGTAACAGAGACTGACAAATACAGAATGAAACCCAGACTCTCACACTGTAGCAGAGACTGATAGATACAGAATGAAACCCACACTCTCACACTATAACAGAGTCTGACAGATACAGAATGAAACCCACACTCTCACACTGTAACAGAGACTGACAGATACAGAATGAAACCCAGACTCTCACACTCTAGCAGAGACTGACAGATACAGAATGAAACCCACACACTCACACTGTAGCAGAGACTGACAGATACAGAATGAAACCCACACGCTCACACTGTAGCAGAGACTGACAGATACAGAATGAAACCCACACTCTCACACTGCAGCAGAGACTGACAGAAACAGAATGAAACCCAGACACTCACACTGTAACAGAGACTGACAGGTACAGAATGAAACCCACACTCTCGCACTATACCCGAGACTGACAGATACAGAATGAAAGCCACACTCTCACAATGTATCAGAGACTGACAGATAAAGAATGAAGCCCACACTCTCACACTGTAACAGAGACTGACAGATACAGAATGAAACCCACACTCTCGCACTGTACCAGAGACTGACAGATACTGAATGAAAGCCACACTCTCACAATGTATCAGAGACTGACAGATACAAATTGAAACCCACACTCTCACGCTGTAACAGAGACTGACTGATACGGAATGAAACCCAAACTCTCACACTGTAGCAGAGACTGACAGATAAAGAATGAAACCCACACTCTCACACTGTGTCAGAGACTGACAGATACAGAATGTAATCCACACTCTCACACTGTAGCAGAGACTGACAGATAAAGAATGAAACCCACACTCTCAGACAGTACCAGAGACTGAGAGATACAGAATGAACCCCACAGTCTCACACTGTAGCAGAGACTGACAGATACAGAATGAAACCCACGCTCTCACACTGTAGCAGAGACTGAGAGATACAGAATGAAACCCACACTCTCACACTGTAACAGAGACTGACAGATACAGAATGAACCCCACACTCTCACACTGTAGCGGAGACTGACAGAAACAGAATGAAACCCACACTCTCACACTGTAGCAGAGACTGACAGATACAGAATGAAACCCAGACTCTCACACTGTAACGGAGACTGACAGATACAGAATGAAACCCACACTCTCACACTGTAGCAGAGACTGACAGATACAGAATGAAACCCACACTCTCACACTATAACAGAGACTGACAGATACAGAATGAAACCCACACACTCACACTGTAACAGAGACTGACAGATACAGAATGAAACCCACACTCTCACACTGTAGCAGCGACTGACAGATACAGAATGAAACCCAGACTCTCACACTGTAACAGAGACTGACAGATACAGAATGAAACCCACACTCTCACACTGTAGCAGAGACTGACAGATACAGAATGAAACCCACACTCTCACACTATAACAGAGACTGACAGATACAGAATGAAACCCACACTCTCGCACTCTAACAGAGACTGACAGATACAGAATGAAACCCATGCTCTCACACTGTAGCAGAGACTGACAGATACAGAATGAAACCCTCACTCTCACACTGTAGCAGAGACTGACAGATACAGAATGAAACCCACACTCTCACACTGTAGCAGAGACAGACAGATACAGAATGAAACCCACACTCTCACACTGTAGCAGAGACTGACAGATACAGAATGAAACCCACACTCTCACACTGTAGCAGAGACTGACAGATACAGAATGAAACCCACACTCTCACACTGTAGCAGAGACTGACAGATACAGAATAAAACCCAGACTCTCACACTGTAGCAGAGACTGACAGATACAGAATGAAACCCACACTCTCACACTGTAACAGAGTCTGACAGATACAGAATGAAACCCACACTCTCACACTGTAGCAGAGACTGACAGATACAGAATGATACCCAGACTCTCACACTGTAGCAGAGACTGACAGATACAGAATGAAACCCACACTCTCACACTGTAACAGAGTCTGACAGATACAGAATGAAACCCATACTCTCACACTGTAGCAGAGACTGACAGATACAGAATGAAACCCTCACTATCACACTGTAGCAGAGACTGACAGATACAGAATGAAACCCACACTCTCACACTGTAGCAGAGACTGACAGATGCAGAATGAAACCCACACTCTCACACTGTAGCAGAGACTGACAGATACAGAATGAAACCCAGACTCTCACACTGTAGCAGAGACTGACAGATACAGAATGAAACCCACACTCTCAAACTGTAACAGAGTCTGACAGATACAGAATGAATCCCACACTCTCACACTGTAGCAGAGACTGACAGATACAGAATGATACCCAGACTCTCACACTGTAGCAGAGACTGACAGATACAGAATGAAACCCACACTCCCACACTGTAACAGAGTCTGACAGATACAGAATGAAACCCACACTCTCACACTGTAGCAGAGACTGACAGATACAGAATGATACCCACACTCTCACACTGTAACAGAGTCTGACAGATGCAGAATGAAACCCACACTCTCACACTGTAGCAGAGACTGACAGATACAGAATGAAACCCACACTCTCACTCTATAACAGAGACTCACAGATACAGAATGAAACCCACACTCTCACACTGTAGCAGAGACTGACAGATACAGAATGAAACCCACATTCTCACACTGTAGCAGAGACTGACAGATACAGAATGAAACCCACACTCTCACACTGTAGCAGAGACTGACAGATAAAGAATGAAACCCAGACTCTCACACTGTAGCAGAGACTGACAGATACAGAATGAAACCCACACTCTCACACTGTAACGGAGTCTGACAGATACAGAATGAAACCCACACTCTCACACTGTAGCAGAGACTGACAGATACAGAATAATACCCAGACTCTCACACTGTAGCAGAGACTGACAGATACAGAATGAAACCCACACTCTCACACTGTAACAGAGTCTGTCAGATACAGAATGAAACCCACACTCTCACACTGTAGCAGAGACTGACAGATACAGAATGATACCCACACTCTCACACTGTAACAGAGTCTGACAGATGCAGAATGAAACCCACACTCTCACACTGTAGCAGAGACTGACAGATACAGAATGAAACCCACACTCTCACTCTAGCACAGAGACTCACAGATACAGAATGAAACCCACACTCTCACACTGTAGCAGAGACTGACATATACAGAATGAAACCCACACTCTCACACTGTACCAGGGACTGACAGATACAGAATGAAAGCCACACTCTCACAATGTATCAGAGACTGACAGATACAGAATGAAACCCACACTCTCGCACTGTAGCAGAGACTAACAAATACAGAATGAAACCCACACTATCACGCTGTATCAGAGACTGACAGATACAGAATGAAACCCACACTCTCGCACTGTAGCAGAGACTGACAGATACAGAATGAAACCCACACTCTCACAATGAATCAGAGACTGACAGATACAGAATGAAACCCACACTCTCACACTGTACCAGAGACTGACAGATACAGAATGAAACCCACACTCTCACACTGTAACAGAGAATGACAGATACAGAATGAAACCCACACTCTCACACTGTAGCAGAGACTGACAGATACAGAATGAAACCCACACTCTCACACTGCAGCAGAGACTGACAGATACAGAATGAAACCCACAATCTCACACTGTAACAGAGAGTGACAGATACAGAATAAAACCCACACTCTCACACTGTAACAGAGACAGACAGATGCAGAATGAAACCCACACTCTCAGACTGTAGCAGAGACTGACATATACAGAATGAAACCCACACTCTCACACTGTACCAGGGACTGACAGATACAGAATGAAAGCCACACTCTCACAATGTATCAGAGACTGACAGATACAGAATGAAACCCACACTCTCGCACTGTAGCAGAGACTAACAAATACAGAATGAAACCCACACTATCACGCTGTATCAGAGACTGACAGATACAGAATGAAACCCACACTCTCGCACTGTAGCAGAGACTGACAGATACAGAATGAAACCCACACTCTCACAATGAATCAGAGACTGACAGATACAGAATGAAACCCACACTCTCACACTGTACCAGAGACTGACAGATACAGAATGAAACCCACACTCTCACACTGTAACAGAGAATGACAGATACAGAATGAAACCCACACTCTCACACTGTAGCAGAGACTGACAGATACAGAATGAAACCCACACTCTCACACTGCAGCAGAGACTGACAGATACAGAATGAAACCCACAATCTCACACTGTAACAGAGAGTGACAGATACAGAATAAAACCCACACTCTCACACTGTAACAGAGACAGACAGATGCAGAATGAAACCCACACTCTCAGACTGTACCAGAGACTGACAGATACAGAATGAAAGCCACACTCTCACAATGTATCAGAGACTGACAGGTACAGAATATAACCCACACTCTCACATCGTAACAGAGACTGACAGATACAGAATGAATCCCACACTCTCGCACTATACCCGAGACTGACAGATACAGAATGAAAGCCACACTCTCACAATGTATCAGAGACTGACAGATACAGAATGATACGCACACTCTCACACTGTAACAGAGTCTGACAGATGCAGAATGAAACCCACACTCTCACACTGTAGCAGAGACTGACAGATACAGAATGAAACCCACACTCTCACTCTATAACAGAGACTCACAGATACAGAATGAAACCCACACTCTCACACTGTAGCAGAGACTGACAGATACAGAATGAAACCCACATTCTCACACTGTAGCAGAGACTGACAGATACAGAATGAAACCCACACTCTCACACTGTAGCAGAGACTGACAGATACAGAATGAAACCCACACTCTCACACTGTAGCAGAGACTGACAGATACAGAATGAAACCCAGACTCTCACACTGTAGCAGAGACTGACAGATACAGAATGAAACCCACACTCTCACACTGTAACAGAGTCTGACAGATACAGAATGAAACCCACACTCTCACACTGTAGCAGAGACTGACAGATACAGAATGATACCCAGACTCTCACACTGTAGCAGAGACTGACAGATACAGAATGAAACCCACACTCTCACACTGTAACAGAGTCTGTCAGATACAGAATGAAACCCACACTCTCACACTGTAGCAGAGACTGACAGATACAGAATGATACCCACACTCTCACACTGTAACAGAGTCTGACAGATGCAGAATGAAACCCACACTCTCACACTGTAGCAGAGACTGACAGATACAGAATGAAACCCACACTCTCACTCTATCACAGAGACTCACAGATACAGAATGAAACCCACACTCTCACACTGTAGCAGAGACTGACATATACAGAATGAAACCCACACTCTCACACTGTACCAGAGACTGACAGATACAGAATGAAAGCCACACACTCACAATGTATCAGAGACTGACAGATACAGAATGAAACCCACACTCTCGCACTGTAGCAGAGACTAACAAATACAGAATGAAACCCACACTATCACGCTGTATCAGAGACTGACAGATACAGAATGAAACCCACACTCTCGCACTGTAGCAGAGACTGACAGATACAGAATGAAACCCACACTCTCACAATGAATCAGAGACTGACAGATACAGATTGAAACCCACACTCTCACACTGTACCAGAGACTGACAGATACAGAATGAAACCCACACTCTCACACTGTAACAGAGAATGACAGATACAGAATGAAACCCACGCTCTCACACTGTAGCAGAGACTGACAGATACAGAATGAAACCCACACTCTCACACTGCAGCAGAGACTGACAGATACAGAATGAAACCCACAATCTCACACTGTAACAGAGAGTGACAGATACAGAATAAAACCCACACTCTCACACTGTAACAGAGACAGACAGATGCAGAATGAAACCCACACTCTCAGACTGTACCTGAGACTGACAGATACAGAATGAAAGCCACACTCTCACAATGTATCAGAGACTGACAGGTACAGAATGAAACCCACACTCTCACATCGTAACAGAGACTGACAGATGCAGAATGAATCCCACACTCTCGCACTATACCCGAGACTGACAGATACAGAATGAAAGCCACACTCTCACAATGTATCAGAGACTGACAGATAAAGAATGAAGCCCACACTCTCACACTGTAACAGAGACTGACAGATACAGAATGAAACCCACACTCTCACACTGTACCAGAGACTGACAGATACAGAATGAAACCCACACTCTCACACTGTAACAGAGAATGACAGATACAGAATGAAACCCACGCTCTCACACTGTAGCAGAGACTGACAGATACAGAATGAAACCCACACTCTCACACTGCAGCAGAGACTGACAGATACAGAATGAAACCCACAATCTCACACTGTAACAGAGAGTGACAGATACAGAATAAAACCCACACTCTCACACTGTAACAGAGACAGACAGATGCAGAATGAAACCCACACTCTCAGACTGTACCAGAGACTGACAGATACAGAATGAAAGCCACACTCTCACAATGTATCAGAGACTGACAGGTACAGAATGAAACCCACACTCTCACATCGTAACAGAGACTGACAGATGCAGAATGAATCCCACACTCTCGCACTATACCCGAGACTGACAGATACAGAATGAAAGCCACACTCTCACAATGTATCAGAGACTGACAGATAAAGAATGAAGCCCACACTCTCACACTGTAACAGAGACTGACAGATACAGAATGAAACCCACACTCTCGCACTGTACCAGAGACTGACAGATACAGAATGAAACCCACACTCTCGCACTGTAGCAGAGACTAACAGATACAGAATGAAACCCACACTATCACGCTGTAACAGAGACTGACAGATACAGATTGAAACCCACACTCTCGCACTGTAGCAGAGACTGACAGATACAGAATGAAACCCACACTCTCACAATGAATCAGAGACTGACAGATACAGAATGAAACCCACACTCTCACACTGTACCAGAGACTGACAGATACAGAATGAAACCCACACTCTCACACTGTAACAGAGACTGACAGATACAGAATGAAACCCACACTCTCACACTGTAGCAGAGACTTACAGATACAGAATGAAACCAACACTCTCACACTGCAGCAGAGACTGACAGATACAGAATGAAACCCACACTCTCACACTGTAACAGAGTGTGACAGATACAGAATAAAACCCACACTCTCACACTGTAACAGAGACAGACAGATACAGAATGAAACCCACACTCTCAGACTGTACCAGAGACTGACAGATACAGAATGAAAGCCACACTCTCACAATGTATCAGAGACTGACAGGTACAGAATGAAACCCACACTCTCACATCGAAACAGAGACTGACAGATACAGAATGAATCCCACACTCTCGCACTATACCCGAGACTGACAGATACAGAATGAAAGCCACACTCTCTCAATGTATCAGAGACTGACAGATAAAGAATGAAGCCCACACTCTCACACTGTAACGGAGACTGAAAGATACAGAATGAAACCCACACTCTCGCACTGTACCAGAGACTGACAGATACTGAATGAAAGCCACACTCTCACAATGTATCAGAGATTGACAGATACAGAATGAAACCCACACTCCCACGCTGTAACAGAGACTGACTGATACGGAATGAAACCCACACTCTCACACTATAGCAGAGACTGACAGATAAAGAATGAAACCCACACTCTCACACTGTGTCAGAGACTGACAGATACAGAATGTAACCCACACTCTCACACTGTAGCAGAGACTGACAGATAAAGAATGAAACCCACACTCTCGCACTGTAGCAGAGACTGAGAGATACAGAATGAACCCCACAGTCTCACACTGTAGCAGAGACTGACAGATACAGAATGAAACCCACGCTCTCACACTGTAGCAGAGACTGAGAGATACAGAATGAAACCCACACTCTCACACTGTAACAGAGACTGACAGATACAGAATGAACCCCACACTCTCACACTGTAGCAGAGACTGACAGATACAGAATGAAACCCACACTCTCAGACTGTAGCAGAGACTGACAGATACAGAATGAAACCCAGACTCGCACACTGTAACAGAGACTGACAAATACAGAATGAAACCCACACTCTCACACTGTAGCAGAGACTGATAGATACAGAATGAAACCCACACTCTCACACTATAACAGAGACTGACAGATACAGAATGAAACCCACACTCTCACACTGTAACAGAGACTGACAGATACAGAATGAAACCCAGACTCTCACACTCTAGCAGAGACTGACAGATACAGAATGAAACCCACACACTCACACTGTAGCAGAGACTGACAGATACAGAATGAAACCCACACGCTCACACTGTAGCAGAGACTGACAGATACAGAATGAAACCCACACTCTCACACTGCAGCAGAGACTGACAGAAACAGAATGAAACCCAGACTCTCACACTGTAACAGAGACTGACAGGTACAGAATGAAACCCACACTCTCGCACTATACCCGAGACTGACAGATACAGAATGAAAGCCACACTCTCACAATGTATCAGAGACTGACAGATAAAGAATGAAGCCCACACTCTCACACTGTAACAGAGACTGACAGATACAGAATGAAACCCACACTCTCGCACTGTACCAGAGACTGACAGATACTGAATGAAAGCCACACTCTCACAATGTATCAGAGACTGACAGATACAAATTGAAACCCACACTCTCACGCTGTAACAGAGACTGACTGATACGGAATGAAACCCAAACTCTCACACTGTAGCAGAGACTGACAGATAAAGAATGAAACCCACACTCTCACACTGTGTCAGAGACTGACAGATACAGAATGTAATCCACACTCTCACACTGTAGCAGAGACTGACAGATAAAGAATGAAACCCACACTCTCAGACTGTACCAGAGACTGAGAGATACAGAATGAACCCCACAGTCTCACACTGTAGCAGAGACTGACAGATACAGAATGAAACCCACGCTCTCACACTGTAGCAGAGACTGAGAGATACAGAATGAAACCCACACTCTCACACTGTAACAGAGACTGACAGATACAGAATGAACCCCACACTCTCACACTGTAGCGGAGACTGACAGATACAGAATGAAACCCACACTCTCACACTGTAGCAGAGACTGACAGATACAGAATGAAACCCAGACTCTCATACTGTAACGGAGACTGACAGATACAGAATGAAACCCACACTCTCACACTGTAGCAGAGACTGACAGATACAGAATGAAACCCACACTCTCACACTATAACAGAGACTGACAGATACAGAATGAAACCCACACTCTCACACTGTAACAGAGACTGACAGATACAGAATGAAACCCAGACTCTCACACTCTAGCAGAGACTGACAGATACAGAATGAAACCCACACACTCACACTGTAGCAGAGACTGACAGATACAGAATGAAACCCACACGCTCACACTGTAGCAGAGACTGACAGATACAGAATGAAACCCACACTCTCACACTGTAGCAGCGACTGACAGATACAGAATGAAACCCAGACTCTCACACTGTAACAGAGACTGACAGATACAGAATGAAACCCACACTCTCACACTGTAGCAGAGACTGACAGATACAGAATGAAACCCACACTCTCACACTATAACAGAGACTGACAGATACAGAATGAAACCCACACTCTCGCACTCTAACAGAGACTGACAGATACAGAATGAAACCCATGCTCTCACACTGTAGCAGAGACTGACAGATACAGAATGAAACCCTCACTCTCACACTGTAGCAGAGACTGACAGATACAGAATGAAACCCACACTCTCACACTGTAGCAGAGACAGACTGATACAGAATGAAACCCACACTCTCACACTGTAGCAGAGACTGACAGATACAGAATGAAACCCACACTCTCACACTGTAGCAGAGACTGACAGATACAGAATGAAACCCACACTCTCACACTGTAGCAGAGACTGACAGATACAGAATAAAACCCAGACTCTCACACTGTAGCAGAGACTGACAGATACAGAATGAAACCCACACTCTCACACTGTAACAGAGTCTGACAGATACAGAATGAAACCCACACTCTCACACTGTAGCAGAGACTGACAGATACAGAATGATACCCAGACTCTCACACTGTAGCAGAGACTGACAGATACAGAATGAAACCCACACTCTCACACTGTAACAGAGTCTGACAGATACAGAATGAAACCCATACTCTCACACTGTAGCAGAGACTGACAGATACAGAATGAAACCCTCACTATCACACTGTAGCAGAGACTGACAGATACAGAATGAAACCCACACTCTCACACTGTAGCAGAGACTGACAGATGCAGAATGAAACCCACACTCTCACACTGTAGCAGAGACTGACAGATACAGAATGAAACCCAGACTCTCACACTGTAGCAGAGACTGACAGATACAGAATGAAACCCACACTCTCAAACTGTAACAGAGTCTGACAGATACAGAATGAAACCCACACTCTCACACTGTAGCAGAGACTGACAGATACAGAATGATACCCAGACTCTCACACTGTAGCAGAGACTGACAGATACAGAATGAAACCCACACTCCCACACTGTAACAGAGTCTGACAGATACAGAATGAAACCCACACTCTCACACTGTAGCAGAGACTGACAGATACAGAATGATACCCACACTCTCACACTGTAACAGAGTCTGACAGATGCAGAATGAAACCCACACTCTCACACTGTAGCAGAGACTGACAGATACAGAATGAAACCCACACTCTCACTCTATAACAGAGACTCACAGATACAGAATGAAACCCACACTCTCACACTGTAGCAGAGACTGACAGATACAGAATGAAACCCACATTCTCACACTGTAGCAGAGACTGACAGATACAGAATGAAACCCACACTCTCACACTGTAGCAGAGACTGACAGATAAAGAATGAAACCCAGACTCTCACACTGTAGCAGAGACTGACAGATACAGAATGAAACCCACACTCTCACACTGTAACGGAGTCTGACAGATACAGAATGAAACCCACACTCTCACACTGTAGCAGAGACTGACAGATACAGAATAATACCCAGACTCTCACACTGTAGCAGAGACTGACAGATACAGAATGAAACCCACACTCTCACACTGTAACAGAGTCTGTCAGATACAGAATGAAACCCACACTCTCACACTGTAGCAGAGACTGACAGATACAGAATGATACCCACACTCTCACACTGTAACAGAGTCTGACAGATGCAGAATGAAACCCACACTCTCACACTGTAGCAGAGACTGACAGATACAGAATGAAACCCACACTCTCACTCTAGCACAGAGACTCACAGATACAGAATGAAATCCACACTCTCACACTGTAGCAGAGACTGACATATACAGAATGAAACCCACACTCTCACAATGTACCAGGGACTGACAGATACAGAATGAAAGCCACACTCTCACAATGTATCAGAGACTGACAGATACAGAATGAAACCCACACTCTCGCACTGTAGCAGAGACTAACAAATACAGAATGAAACCCACACTATCACGCTGTATCAGAGACTGACAGATACAGAATGAAACCCACACTCTCGCACTGTAGCAGAGACTGACAGATACAGAATGAAACCCACACTCTCACAATGAATCAGAGACTGACAGATACAGAATGAAACCCACACTCTCACACTGTACCAGAGACTGACAGATACAGAATGAAACCCACACTCTCACACTGTAACAGAGAATGACAGATACAGAATGAAACCCACACTCTCACACTGTAGCAGAGACTGACAGATACAGAATGAAACCCACACTCTCACACTGCAGCAGAGACTGACAGATACAGAATGAAACCCACAATCTCACACTGTAACAGAGAGTGACAGATACAGAATAAAACCCACACTCTCACACTGTAACAGAGTCAGACAGATGCAGAATGAAACCCACACTCTCAGACTGTACCAGAGACTGACAGATACAGAATGAAAGCCACACTCTCACAATGTATCAGAGACTGACAGGTACAGAATATAACCCACACTCTCACATCGTAACAGAGACTGACAGATACAGAATGAATCCCACACTCTCGCACTATACCCGAGACTGACAGATACAGAATGAAAGCCACACTCTCACAATGTATCAGAGACTGACAGATACAGAATGATACGCACACTCTCACACTGTAACAGAGTCTGACAGATGCAGAATGAAACCCACACTCTCACACTGTAGCAGAGACTGACAGATACAGAATGAAACCCACACTCTCACTCTATAACAGAGACTCACAGATACAGAATGAAACCCACACTCTCACACTGTAGCAGAGACTGACAGATACAGAATGAAACCCACACGCTCACACTGTAGCAGAGACTGACAGATACAGAATGAAACCCACACTCTCACACTGTAGCAGCGACTGACAGATACAGAATGAAACCCAGACTCTCACACTGTAACAGAGACTGACAGATACAGAATGAAACCCACACTCTCACACTGTAGCAGAGACTGACAGATACAGAATGAAACCCACACTCTCACACTATAACAGAGACTGACAGATACAGAATGAAACCCACACTCTCGCACTCTAACAGAGACTGACAGATACAGAATGAAACCCATGCTCTCACACTGTAGCAGAGACTGACAGATACAGAATGAAACCCTCACTCTCACACTGTAGCAGAGACTGACAGATACAGAATGAAACCCACACTCTCACACTGTAGCAGAGACAGACTGATACAGAATGAAACCCACACTCTCACACTGTAGCAGAGACTGACAGATACAGAATGAAACCCACACTCTCACACTGTAGCAGAGACTGACAGATACAGAATGAAACCCACACTCTCACACTGTAGCAGAGACTGACAGATACAGAATAAAACCCAGACTCTCACACTGTAGCAGAGACTGACAGATACAGAATGAAACCCACACTCTCACACTGTAACAGAGTCTGACAGATACAGAATGAAACCCACACTCTCACACTGTAGCAGAGACTGACAGATACAGAATGATACCCAGACTCTCACACTGTAGCAGAGACTGACAGATACAGAATGAAACCCACACTCTCACACTGTAACAGAGTCTGACAGATACAGAATGAAACCCATACTCTCACACTGTAGCAGAGACTGACAGATACAGAATGAAACCCTCACTATCACACTGTAGCAGAGACTGACAGATACAGAATGAAACCCACACTCTCACACTGTAGCAGAGACTGACAGATGCAGAATGAAACCCACACTCTCACACTGTAGCAGAGACTGACAGATACAGAATGAAACCCAGACTCTCACACTGTAGCAGAGACTGACAGATACAGAATGAAACCCACACTCTCAAACTGTAACAGAGTCTGACAGATACAGAATGAAACCCACACTCTCACACTGTAGCAGAGACTGACAGATACAGAATGATACCCAGACTCTCACACTGTAGCAGAGACTGACAGATACAGAATGAAACCCACACTCCCACACTGTAACAGAGTCTGACAGATACAGAATGAAACCCACACTCTCACACTGTAGCAGAGACTGACAGATACAGAATGATACCCACACTCTCACACTGTAACAGAGTCTGACAGATGCAGAATGAAACCCACACTCTCACACTGTAGCAGAGACTGACAGATACAGAATGAAACCCACACTCTCACTCTATAACAGAGACTCACAGATACAGAATGAAACCCACACTCTCACACTGTAGCAGAGACTGACAGATACAGAATGAAACCCACATTCTCACACTGTAGCAGAGACTGACAGATACAGAATGAAACCCACACTCTCACACTGTAGCAGAGACTGACAGATAAAGAATGAAACCCAGACTCTCACACTGTAGCAGAGACTGACAGATACAGAATGAAACCCACACTCTCACACTGTAACGGAGTCTGACAGATACAGAATGAAACCCACACTCTCACACTGTAGCAGAGACTGACAGATACAGAATAATACCCAGACTCTCACACTGTAGCAGAGACTGACAGATACAGAATGAAACCCACACTCTCACACTGTAACAGAGTCTGTCAGATACAGAATGAAACCCACACTCTCACACTGTAGCAGAGACTGACAGATACAGAATGATACCCACACTCTCACACTGTAACAGAGTCTGACAGATGCAGAATGAAACCCACACTCTCACACTGTAGCAGAGACTGACAGATACAGAATGAAACCCACACTCTCACTCTAGCACAGAGACTCACAGATACAGAATGAAATCCACACTCTCACACTGTAGCAGAGACTGACATATACAGAATGAAACCCACACTCTCACAATGTACCAGGGACTGACAGATACAGAATGAAAGCCACACTCTCACAATGTATCAGAGACTGACAGATACAGAATGAAACCCACACTCTCGCACTGTAGCAGAGACTAACAAATACAGAATGAAACCCACACTATCACGCTGTATCAGAGACTGACAGATACAGAATGAAACCCACACTCTCGCACTGTAGCAGAGACTGACAGATACAGAATGAAACCCACACTCTCACAATGAATCAGAGACTGACAGATACAGAATGAAACCCACACTCTCACACTGTACCAGAGACTGACAGATACAGAATGAAACCCACACTCTCACACTGTAACAGAGAATGACAGATACAGAATGAAACCCACACTCTCACACTGTAGCAGAGACTGACAGATACAGAATGAAACCCACACTCTCACACTGCAGCAGAGACTGACAGATACAGAATGAAACCCACAATCTCACACTGTAACAGAGAGTGACAGATACAGAATAAAACCCACACTCTCACACTGTAACAGAGTCAGACAGATGCAGAATGAAACCCACACTCTCAGACTGTACCAGAGACTGACAGATACAGAATGAAAGCCACACTCTCACAATGTATCAGAGACTGACAGGTACAGAATATAACCCACACTCTCACATCGTAACAGAGACTGACAGATACAGAATGAATCCCACACTCTCGCACTATACCCGAGACTGACAGATACAGAATGAAAGCCACACTCTCACAATGTATCAGAGACTGACAGATACAGAATGATACGCACACTCTCACACTGTAACAGAGTCTGACAGATGCAGAATGAAACCCACACTCTCACACTGTAGCAGAGACTGACAGATACAGAATGAAACCCACACTCTCACTCTATAACAGAGACTCACAGATACAGAATGAAACCCACACTCTCACACTGTAGCAGAGACTGACAGATACAGAATGAAACCCACATTCTCACACTGTAGCAGAGACTGACAGATACAGAATGAAACCCACACTCTCACACTGTAGCAGAGACTGACAGATACAGAATGAAACCCACACTCTCACACTGTAGCAGAGACTGACAGATACAGAATGAAACCCAGACTCTCACACTGTAGCAGAGACTGACAGATACAGAATGAAACCCACACTCTCACACTGTAGCAGAGACTGACAGATACAGAATGAAACCCACACGCTCACACTGTAGCAGAGACTGACAGATACAGAATGAAACCCACACTCTCACACTGCAGCAGAGACTGACAGAAACAGAATGAAACCCAGACTCTCACACTGTAACAGAGACTGACAGGTACAGAATGAAACCCACACTCTCGCACTATACCCGAGACTGACAGATACAGAATGAAAGCCACACTCTCACAATGTATCAGAGACTGACAGATAAAGAATGAAGCCCACACTCTCACACTGTAACAGAGACTGACAGATACAGAATGAAACCCACACTCTCGCACTGTACCAGAGACTGACAGATACTGAATGAAAGCCACACTCTCACAATGTATCAGAGACTGACAGATACAAATTGAAACCCACACTCTCACGCTGTAACAGAGACTGACTGATACGGAATGAAACCCAAACTCTCACACTGTAGCAGAGACTGACAGATAAAGAATGAAACCCACACTCTCACACTGTGTCAGAGACTGACAGATACAGAATGTAATCCACACTCTCACACTGTAGCAGAGACTGACAGATAAAGAATGAAACCCACACTCTCAGACTGTACCAGAGACTGAGAGATACAGAATGAACCCCACAGTCTCACACTGTAGCAGAGACTGACAGATACAGAATGAAACCCACGCTCTCACACTGTAGCAGAGACTGAGAGATACAGAATGAAACCCACACTCTCACACTGTAACAGAGACTGACAGATACAGAATGAACCCCACACTCTCACACTGTAGCGGAGACTGACAGATACAGAATGAAACCCACACTCTCACACTGTAGCAGAGACTGACAGATACAGAATGAAACCCAGACTCTCATACTGTAACGGAGACTGACAGATACAGAATGAAACCCACACTCTCACACTGTAGCAGAGACTGACAGATACAGAATGAAACCCACACTCTCACACTATAACAGAGACTGACAGATACAGAATGAAACCCACACTCTCACACTGTAACAGAGACTGACAGATACAGAATGAAACCCAGACTCTCACACTCTAGCAGAGACTGACAGATACAGAATGAAACCCACACACTCACACTGTAGCAGAGACTGACAGATACAGAATGAAACCCACACGCTCACACTGTAGCAGAGACTGACAGATACAGAATGAAACCCACACTCTCACACTGTAGCAGCGACTGACAGATACAGAATGAAACCCAGACTCTCACACTGTAACAGAGACTGACAGATACAGAATGAAACCCACACTCTCACACTGTAGCAGAGACTGACAGATACAGAATGAAACCCACACTCTCACACTATAACAGAGACTGACAGATACAGAATGAAACCCACACTCTCGCACTCTAACAGAGACTGACAGATACAGAATGAAACCCATGCTCTCACACTGTAGCAGAGACTGACAGATACAGAATGAAACCCTCACTCTCACACTGTAGCAGAGACTGACAGATACAGAATGAAACCCACACTCTCACACTGTAGCAGAGACAGACTGATACAGAATGAAACCCACACTCTCACACTGTAGCAGAGACTGACAGATACAGAATGAAACCCACACTCTCACACTGTAGCAGAGACTGACAGATACAGAATGAAACCCACACTCTCACACTGTAGCAGAGACTGACAGATACAGAATAAAACCCAGACTCTCACACTGTAGCAGAGACTGACAGATACAGAATGAAACCCACACTCTCACACTGTAACAGAGTCTGACAGATACAGAATGAAACCCACACTCTCACACTGTAGCAGAGACTGACAGATACAGAATGATACCCAGACTCTCACACTGTAGCAGAGACTGACAGATACAGAATGAAACCCACACTCTCACACTGTAACAGAGTCTGACAGATACAGAATGAAACCCATACTCTCACACTGTAGCAGAGACTGACAGATACAGAATGAAACCCTCACTATCACACTGTAGCAGAGACTGACAGATACAGAATGAAACCCACACTCTCACACTGTAGCAGAGACTGACAGATGCAGAATGAAACCCACACTCTCACACTGTAGCAGAGACTGACAGATACAGAATGAAACCCAGACTCTCACACTGTAGCAGAGACTGACAGATACAGAATGAAACCCACACTCTCAAACTGTAACAGAGTCTGACAGATACAGAATGAAACCCACACTCTCACACTGTAGCAGAGACTGACAGATACAGAATGATACCCAGACTCTCACACTGTAGCAGAGACTGACAGATACAGAATGAAACCCACACTCCCACACTGTAACAGAGTCTGACAGATACAGAATGAAACCCACACTCTCACACTGTAGCAGAGACTGACAGATACAGAATGATACCCACACTCTCACACTGTAACAGAGTCTGACAGATGCAGAATGAAACCCACACTCTCACACTGTAGCAGAGACTGACAGATACAGAATGAAACCCACACTCTCACTCTATAACAGAGACTCACAGATACAGAATGAAACCCACACTCTCACACTGTAGCAGAGACTGACAGATACAGAATGAAACCCACATTCTCACACTGTAGCAGAGACTGACAGATACAGAATGAAACCCACACTCTCACACTGTAGCAGAGACTGACAGATAAAGAATGAAACCCAGACTCTCACACTGTAGCAGAGACTGACAGATACAGAATGAAACCCACACTCTCACACTGTAACGGAGTCTGACAGATACAGAATGAAACCCACACTCTCACACTGTAGCAGAGACTGACAGATACAGAATAATACCCAGACTCTCACACTGTAGCAGAGACTGACAGATACAGAATGAAACCCACACTCTCACACTGTAACAGAGTCTGTCAGATACAGAATGAAACCCACACTCTCACACTGTAGCAGAGACTGACAGATACAGAATGATACCCACACTCTCACACTGTAACAGAGTCTGACAGATGCAGAATGAAACCCACACTCTCACACTGTAGCAGAGACTGACAGATACAGAATGAAACCCACACTCTCACTCTAGCACAGAGACTCACAGATACAGAATGAAATCCACACTCTCACACTGTAGCAGAGACTGACATATACAGAATGAAACCCACACTCTCACAATGTACCAGGGACTGACAGATACAGAATGAAAGCCACACTCTCACAATGTATCAGAGACTGACAGATACAGAATGAAACCCACACTCTCGCACTGTAGCAGAGACTAACAAATACAGAATGAAACCCACACTATCACGCTGTATCAGAGACTGACAGATACAGAATGAAACCCACACTCTCGCACTGTAGCAGAGACTGACAGATACAGAATGAAACCCACACTCTCACAATGAATCAGAGACTGACAGATACAGAATGAAACCCACACTCTCACACTGTACCAGAGACTGACAGATACAGAATGAAACCCACACTCTCACACTGTAACAGAGAATGACAGATACAGAATGAAACCCACACTCTCACACTGTAGCAGAGACTGACAGATACAGAATGAAACCCACACTCTCACACTGCAGCAGAGACTGACAGATACAGAATGAAACCCACAATCTCACACTGTAACAGAGAGTGACAGATACAGAATAAAACCCACACTCTCACACTGTAACAGAGTCAGACAGATGCAGAATGAAACCCACACTCTCAGACTGTACCAGAGACTGACAGATACAGAATGAAAGCCACACTCTCACAATGTATCAGAGACTGACAGGTACAGAATATAACCCACACTCTCACATCGTAACAGAGACTGACAGATACAGAATGAATCCCACACTCTCGCACTATACCCGAGACTGATAGATACAGAATGAAAGCCACACTCTCACAATGTATCAGAGACTGACAGATACAGAATGATACGCACACTCTCACACTGTAACAGAGTCTGACAGATGCAGAATGAAACCCACACTCTCACACTGTAGCAGAGACTGACAGATACAGAATGAAACCCACACTCTCACTCTATAACAGAGACTCACAGATACAGAATGAAACCCACACTCTCACACTGTAGCAGAGACTGACAGATACAGAATGAAACCCACACGCTCACACTGTAGCAGAGACTGACAGATACAGAATGAAACCCACACTCTCACACTGTAGCAGCGACTGACAGATACAGAATGAAACCCAGACTCTCACACTGTAACAGAGACTGACAGATACAGAATGAAACCCACACTCTCACACTGTAGCAGAGACTGACAGATACAGAATGAAACCCACACTCTCACACTATAACAGAGACTGACAGATACAGAATGAAACCCACACTCTCGCACTCTAACAGAGACTGACAGATACAGAATGAAACCCATGCTCTCACACTGTAGCAGAGACTGACAGATACAGAATGAAACCCTCACTCTCACACTGTAGCAGAGACTGACAGATACAGAATGAAACCCACACTCTCACACTGTAGCAGAGACAGACTGATACAGAATGAAACCCACACTCTCACACTGTAGCAGAGACTGACAGATACAGAATGAAACCCACACTCTCACACTGTAGCAGAGACTGACAGATACAGAATGAAACCCACACTCTCACACTGTAGCAGAGACTGACAGATACAGAATAAAACCCAGACTCTCACACTGTAGCAGAGACTGACAGATACAGAATGAAACCCACACTCTCACACTGTAACAGAGTCTGACAGATACAGAATGAAACCCACACTCTCACACTGTAGCAGAGACTGACAGATACAGAATGATACCCAGACTCTCACACTGTAGCAGAGACTGACAGATACAGAATGAAACCCACACTCTCACACTGTAACAGAGTCTGACAGATACAGAATGAAACCCATACTCTCACACTGTAGCAGAGACTGACAGATACAGAATGAAACCCTCACTATCACACTGTAGCAGAGACTGACAGATACAGAATGAAACCCACACTCTCACACTGTAGCAGAGACTGACAGATGCAGAATGAAACCCACACTCTCACACTGTAGCAGAGACTGACAGATACAGAATGAAACCCAGACTCTCACACTGTAGCAGAGACTGACAGATACAGAATGAAACCCACACTCTCAAACTGTAACAGAGTCTGACAGATACAGAATGAAACCCACACTCTCACACTGTAGCAGAGACTGACAGATACAGAATGATACCCAGACTCTCACACTGTAGCAGAGACTGACAGATACAGAATGAAACCCACACTCCCACACTGTAACAGAGTCTGACAGATACAGAATGAAACCCACACTCTCACACTGTAGCAGAGACTGACAGATACAGAATGATACCCACACTCTCACACTGTAACAGAGTCTGACAGATGCAGAATGAAACCCACACTCTCACACTGTAGCAGAGACTGACAGATACAGAATGAAACCCACACTCTCACTCTATAACAGAGACTCACAGATACAGAATGAAACCCACACTCTCACACTGTAGCAGAGACTGACAGATACAGAATGAAACCCACATTCTCACACTGTAGCAGAGACTGACAGATACAGAATGAAACCCACACTCTCACACTGTAGCAGAGACTGACAGATAAAGAATGAAACCCAGACTCTCACACTGTAGCAGAGACTGACAGATACAGAATGAAACCCACACTCTCACACTGTAACGGAGTCTGACAGATACAGAATGAAACCCACACTCTCACACTGTAGCAGAGACTGACAGATACAGAATAATACCCAGACTCTCACACTGTAGCAGAGACTGACAGATACAGAATGAAACCCACACTCTCACACTGTAACAGAGTCTGTCAGATACAGAATGAAACCCACACTCTCACACTGTAGCAGAGACTGACAGATACAGAATGATACCCACACTCTCACACTGTAACAGAGTCTGACAGATGCAGAATGAAACCCACACTCTCACACTGTAGCAGAGACTGACAGATACAGAATGAAACCCACACTCTCACTCTAGCACAGAGACTCACAGATACAGAATGAAATCCACACTCTCACACTGTAGCAGAGACTGACATATACAGAATGAAACCCACACTCTCACAATGTACCAGGGACTGACAGATACAGAATGAAAGCCACACTCTCACAATGTATCAGAGACTGACAGATACAGAATGAAACCCACACTCTCGCACTGTAGCAGAGACTAACAAATACAGAATGAAACCCACACTATCACGCTGTATCAGAGACTGACAGATACAGAATGAAACCCACACTCTCGCACTGTAGCAGAGACTGACAGATACAGAATGAAACCCACACTCTCACAATGAATCAGAGACTGACAGATACAGAATGAAACCCACACTCTCACACTGTACCAGAGACTGACAGATACAGAATGAAACCCACACTCTCACACTGTAACAGAGAATGACAGATACAGAATGAAACCCACACTCTCACACTGTAGCAGAGACTGACAGATACAGAATGAAACCCACACTCTCACACTGCAGCAGAGACTGACAGATACAGAATGAAACCCACAATCTCACACTGTAACAGAGAGTGACAGATACAGAATAAAACCCACACTCTCACACTGTAACAGAGTCAGACAGATGCAGAATGAAACCCACACTCTCAGACTGTACCAGAGACTGACAGATACAGAATGAAAGCCACACTCTCACAATGTATCAGAGACTGACAGGTACAGAATATAACCCACACTCTCACATCGTAACAGAGACTGACAGATACAGAATGAATCCCACACTCTCGCACTATACCCGAGACTGACAGATACAGAATGAAAGCCACACTCTCACAATGTATCAGAGACTGACAGATACAGAATGATACGCACACTCTCACACTGTAACAGAGTCTGACAGATGCAGAATGAAACCCACACTCTCACACTGTAGCAGAGACTGACAGATACAGAATGAAACCCACACTCTCACTCTATAACAGAGACTCACAGATACAGAATGAAACCCACACTCTCACACTGTAGCAGAGACTGACAGATACAGAATGAAACCCACATTCTCACACTGTAGCAGAGACTGACAGATACAGAATGAAACCCACACTCTCACACTGTAGCAGAGACTGACAGATACAGAATGAAACCCACACTCTCACACTGTAGCAGAGACTGACAGATACAGAATGAAACCCAGACTCTCACACTGTAGCAGAGACTGACAGATACAGAATGAAACCCACACTCTCACACTGTAGCAGAGACTGACAGATACAGAATGAAACCCACACGCTCACACTGTAGCAGAGACTGACAGATACAGAATGAAACCCACACTCTCACACTGCAGCAGAGACTGACAGAAACAGAATGAAACCCAGACTCTCACACTGTAACAGAGACTGACAGGTACAGAATGAAACCCACACTCTCGCACTATACCCGAGACTGACAGATACAGAATGAAAGCCACACTCTCACAATGTATCAGAGACTGACAGATAAAGAATGAAGCCCACACTCTCACACTGTAACAGAGACTGACAGATACAGAATGAAACCCACACTCTCGCACTGTACCAGAGACTGACAGATACTGAATGAAAGCCACACTCTCACAATGTATCAGAGACTGACAGATACAAATTGAAACCCACACTCTCACGCTGTAACAGAGACTGACTGATACGGAATGAAACCCAAACTCTCACACTGTAGCAGAGACTGACAGATAAAGAATGAAACCCACACTCTCACACTGTGTCAGAGACTGACAGATACAGAATGAAACCCACACTCTCACACTGTAGCAGAGACTGACAGATACAGAATGAAACCCAGACTCTCACACTGTAGCAGAGACTGACAGATACAGAATGAAACCCACACTCTCACACTGTAGCAGAGACTGACAGATACAGAATGAAACCCACACGCTCACACTGTAGCAGAGACTGACAGATACAGAATGAAACCCACACTCTCACACTGCAGCAGAGACTGACAGAAACAGAATGAAACCCAGACTCTCACACTGTAACAGAGACTGACAGGTACAGAATGAAACCCACACTCTCGCACTATACCCGAGACTGACAGATACAGAATGAAAGCCACACTCTCACAATGTATCAGAGACTGACAGATAAAGAATGAAGCCCACACTCTCACACTGTAACAGAGACTGACAGATACAGAATGAAACCCACACTCTCGCACTGTACCAGAGACTGACAGATACTGAATGAAAGCCACACTCTCACAATGTATCAGAGACTGACAGATACAAATTGAAACCCACACTCTCACGCTGTAACAGAGACTGACTGATACGGAATGAAACCCAAACTCTCACACTGTAGCAGAGACTGACAGATAAAGAATGAAACCCACACTCTCACACTGTGTCAGAGACTGACAGATACAGAATGTAATCCACACTCTCACACTGTAGCAGAGACTGACAGATAAAGAATGAAACCCACACTCTCAGACTGTACCAGAGACTGAGAGATACAGAATGAACCCCACAGTCTCACACTGTAGCAGAGACTGACAGATACAGAATGAAACCCACGCTCTCACACTGTAGCAGAGACTGAGAGATACAGAATGAAACCCACACTCTCACACTGTAACAGAGACTGACAGATACAGAATGAACCCCACACTCTCACACTGTAGCGGAGACTGACAGATACAGAATGAAACCCACACTCTCACACTGTAGCAGAGACTGACAGATACAGAATGAAACCCAGACTCTCATACTGTAACGGAGACTGACAGATACAGAATGAAACCCACACTCTCACACTGTAGCAGAGACTGACAGATACAGAATGAAACCCACACTCTCACACTATAACAGAGACTGACAGATACAGAATGAAACCCACACTCTCACACTGTAACAGAGACTGACAGATACAGAATGAAACCCAGACTCTCACACTCTAGCAGAGACTGACAGATACAGAATGAAACCCACACACTCACACTGTAGCAGAGACTGACAGATACAGAATGAAACCCACACGCTCACACTGTAGCAGAGACTGACAGATACAGAATGAAACCCACACTCTCACACTGTAGCAGCGACTGACAGATACAGAATGAAACCCAGACTCTCACACTGTAACAGAGACTGACAGATACAGAATGAAACCCACACTCTCACACTGTAGCAGAGACTGACAGATACAGAATGAAACCCACACTCTCACACTATAACAGAGACTGACAGATACAGAATGAAACCCACACTCTCGCACTCTAACAGAGACTGACAGATACAGAATGAAACCCATGCTCTCACACTGTAGCAGAGACTGACAGATACAGAATGAAACCCTCACTCTCACACTGTAGCAGAGACTGACAGATACAGAATGAAACCCACACTCTCACACTGTAGCAGAGACAGACTGATACAGAATGAAACCCACACTCTCACACTGTAGCAGAGACTGACAGATACAGAATGAAACCCACACTCTCACACTGTAGCAGAGACTGACAGATACAGAATGAAACCCACACTCTCACACTGTAGCAGAGACTGACAGATACAGAATAAAACCCAGACTCTCACACTGTAGCAGAGACTGACAGATACAGAATGAAACCCACACTCTCACACTGTAACAGAGTCTGACAGATACAGAATGAAACCCACACTCTCACACTGTAGCAGAGACTGACAGATACAGAATGATACCCAGACTCTCACACTGTAGCAGAGACTGACAGATACAGAATGAAACCCACACTCTCACACTGTAACAGAGTCTGACAGATACAGAATGAAACCCATACTCTCACACTGTAGCAGAGACTGACAGATACAGAATGAAACCCTCACTATCACACTGTAGCAGAGACTGACAGATACAGAATGAAACCCACACTCTCACACTGTAGCAGAGACTGACAGATGCAGAATGAAACCCACACTCTCACACTGTAGCAGAGACTGACAGATACAGAATGAAACCCAGACTCTCACACTGTAGCAGAGACTGACAGATACAGAATGAAACCCACACTCTCAAACTGTAACAGAGTCTGACAGATACAGAATGAAACCCACACTCTCACACTGTAGCAGAGACTGACAGATACAGAATGATACCCAGACTCTCACACTGTAGCAGAGACTGACAGATACAGAATGAAACCCACACTCCCACACTGTAACAGAGTCTGACAGATACAGAATGAAACCCACACTCTCACACTGTAGCAGAGACTGACAGATACAGAATGATACCCACACTCTCACACTGTAACAGAGTCTGACAGATGCAGAATGAAACCCACACTCTCACACTGTAGCAGAGACTGACAGATACAGAATGAAACCCACACTCTCACTCTATAACAGAGACTCACAGATACAGAATGAAACCCACACTCTCACACTGTAGCAGAGACTGACAGATACAGAATGAAACCCACATTCTCACACTGTAGCAGAGACTGACAGATACAGAATGAAACCCACACTCTCACACTGTAGCAGAGACTGACAGATAAAGAATGAAACCCAGACTCTCACACTGTAGCAGAGACTGACAGATACAGAATGAAACCCACACTCTCACACTGTAACGGAGTCTGACAGATACAGAATGAAACCCACACTCTCACACTGTAGCAGAGACTGACAGATACAGAATAATACCCAGACTCTCACACTGTAGCAGAGACTGACAGATACAGAATGAAACCCACACTCTCACACTGTAACAGAGTCTGTCAGATACAGAATGAAACCCACACTCTCACACTGTAGCAGAGACTGACAGATACAGAATGATACCCACACTCTCACACTGTAACAGAGTCTGACAGATGCAGAATGAAACCCACACTCTCACACTGTAGCAGAGACTGACAGATACAGAATGAAACCCACACTCTCACTCTAGCACAGAGACTCACAGATACAGAATGAAATCCACACTCTCACACTGTAGCAGAGACTGACATATACAGAATGAAACCCACACTCTCACAATGTACCAGGGACTGACAGATACAGAATGAAAGCCACACTCTCACAATGTATCAGAGACTGACAGATACAGAATGAAACCCACACTCTCGCACTGTAGCAGAGACTAACAAATACAGAATGAAACCCACACTATCACGCTGTATCAGAGACTGACAGATACAGAATGAAACCCACACTCTCGCACTGTAGCAGAGACTGACAGATACAGAATGAAACCCACACTCTCACAATGAATCAGAGACTGACAGATACAGAATGAAACCCACACTCTCACACTGTACCAGAGACTGACAGATACAGAATGAAACCCACACTCTCACACTGTAACAGAGAATGACAGATACAGAATGAAACCCACACTCTCACACTGTAGCAGAGACTGACAGATACAGAATGAAACCCACACTCTCACACTGCAGCAGAGACTGACAGATACAGAATGAAACCCACAATCTCACACTGTAACAGAGAGTGACAGATACAGAATAAAACCCACACTCTCACACTGTAACAGAGTCAGACAGATGCAGAATGAAACCCACACTCTCAGACTGTACCAGAGACTGACAGATACAGAATGAAAGCCACACTCTCACAATGTATCAGAGACTGACAGGTACAGAATATAACCCACACTCTCACATCGTAACAGAGACTGACAGATACAGAATGAATCCCACACTCTCGCACTATACCCGAGACTGACAGATACAGAATGAAAGCCACACTCTCACAATGTATCAGAGACTGACAGATACAGAATGATACGCACACTCTCACACTGTAACAGAGTCTGACAGATGCAGAATGAAACCCACACTCTCACACTGTAGCAGAGACTGACAGATACAGAATGAAACCCACACTCTCACTCTATAACAGAGACTCACAGATACAGAATGAAACCCACACTCTCACACTGTAGCAGAGACTGACAGATACAGAATGAAACCCACACGCTCACACTGTAGCAGAGACTGACAGATACAGAATGAAACCCACACTCTCACACTGTAGCAGCGACTGACAGATACAGAATGAAACCCAGACTCTCACACTGTAACAGAGACTGACAGATACAGAATGAAACCCACACTCTCACACTGTAGCAGAGACTGACAGATACAGAATGAAACCCACACTCTCACACTATAACAGAGACTGACAGATACAGAATGAAACCCACACTCTCGCACTCTAACAGAGACTGACAGATACAGAATGAAACCCATGCTCTCACACTGTAGCAGAGACTGACAGATACAGAATGAAACCCTCACTCTCACACTGTAGCAGAGACTGACAGATACAGAATGAAACCCACACTCTCACACTGTAGCAGAGACAGACTGATACAGAATGAAACCCACACTCTCACACTGTAGCAGAGACTGACAGATACAGAATGAAACCCACACTCTCACACTGTAGCAGAGACTGACAGATACAGAATGAAACCCACACTCTCACACTGTAGCAGAGACTGACAGATACAGAATAAAACCCAGACTCTCACACTGTAGCAGAGACTGACAGATACAGAATGAAACCCACACTCTCACACTGTAACAGAGTCTGACAGATACAGAATGAAACCCACACTCTCACACTGTAGCAGAGACTGACAGATACAGAATGATACCCAGACTCTCACACTGTAGCAGAGACTGACAGATACAGAATGAAACCCACACTCTCACACTGTAACAGAGTCTGACAGATACAGAATGAAACCCATACTCTCACACTGTAGCAGAGACTGACAGATACAGAATGAAACCCTCACTATCACACTGTAGCAGAGACTGACAGATACAGAATGAAACCCACACTCTCACACTGTAGCAGAGACTGACAGATGCAGAATGAAACCCACACTCTCACACTGTAGCAGAGACTGACAGATACAGAATGAAACCCAGACTCTCACACTGTAGCAGAGACTGACAGATACAGAATGAAACCCACACTCTCAAACTGTAACAGAGTCTGACAGATACAGAATGAAACCCACACTCTCACACTGTAGCAGAGACTGACAGATACAGAATGATACCCAGACTCTCACACTGTAGCAGAGACTGACAGATACAGAATGAAACCCACACTCCCACACTGTAACAGAGTCTGACAGATACAGAATGAAACCCACACTCTCACACTGTAGCAGAGACTGACAGATACAGAATGATACCCACACTCTCACACTGTAACAGAGTCTGACAGATGCAGAATGAAACCCACACTCTCACACTGTAGCAGAGACTGACAGATACAGAATGAAACCCACACTCTCACTCTATAACAGAGACTCACAGATACAGAATGAAACCCACACTCTCACACTGTAGCAGAGACTGACAGATACAGAATGAAACCCACATTCTCACACTGTAGCAGAGACTGACAGATACAGAATGAAACCCACACTCTCACACTGTAGCAGAGACTGACAGATAAAGAATGAAACCCAGACTCTCACACTGTAGCAGAGACTGACAGATACAGAATGAAACCCACACTCTCACACTGTAACGGAGTCTGACAGATACAGAATGAAACCCACACTCTCACACTGTAGCAGAGACTGACAGATACAGAATAATACCCAGACTCTCACACTGTAGCAGAGACTGACAGATACAGAATGAAACCCACACTCTCACACTGTAACAGAGTCTGTCAGATACAGAATGAAACCCACACTCTCACACTGTAGCAGAGACTGACAGATACAGAATGATACCCACACTCTCACACTGTAACAGAGTCTGACAGATGCAGAATGAAACCCACACTCTCACACTGTAGCAGAGACTGACAGATACAGAATGAAACCCACACTCTCACTCTAGCACAGAGACTCACAGATACAGAATGAAATCCACACTCTCACACTGTAGCAGAGACTGACATATACAGAATGAAACCCACACTCTCACAATGTACCAGGGACTGACAGATACAGAATGAAAGCCACACTCTCACAATGTATCAGAGACTGACAGATACAGAATGAAACCCACACTCTCGCACTGTAGCAGAGACTAACAAATACAGAATGAAACCCACACTATCACGCTGTATCAGAGACTGACAGATACAGAATGAAACCCACACTCTCGCACTGTAGCAGAGACTGACAGATACAGAATGAAACCCACACTCTCACAATGAATCAGAGACTGACAGATACAGAATGAAACCCACACTCTCACACTGTACCAGAGACTGACAGATACAGAATGAAACCCACACTCTCACACTGTAACAGAGAATGACAGATACAGAATGAAACCCACACTCTCACACTGTAGCAGAGACTGACAGATACAGAATGAAACCCACACTCTCACACTGCAGCAGAGACTGACAGATACAGAATGAAACCCACAATCTCACACTGTAACAGAGAGTGACAGATACAGAATAAAACCCACACTCTCACACTGTAACAGAGTCAGACAGATGCAGAATGAAACCCACACTCTCAGACTGTACCAGAGACTGACAGATACAGAATGAAAGCCACACTCTCACAATGTATCAGAGACTGACAGGTACAGAATATAACCCACACTCTCACATCGTAACAGAGACTGACAGATACAGAATGAATCCCACACTCTCGCACTATACCCGAGACTGACAGATACAGAATGAAAGCCACACTCTCACAATGTATCAGAGACTGACAGATACAGAATGATACGCACACTCTCACACTGTAACAGAGTCTGACAGATGCAGAATGAAACCCACACTCTCACACTGTAGCAGAGACTGACAGATACAGAATGAAACCCACACTCTCACTCTATAACAGAGACTCACAGATACAGAATGAAACCCACACTCTCACACTGTAGCAGAGACTGACAGATACAGAATGAAACCCACATTCTCACACTGTAGCAGAGACTGACAGATACAGAATGAAACCCACACTCTCACACTGTAGCAGAGACTGACAGATACAGAATGAAACCCACACTCTCACACTGTAGCAGAGACTGACAGATACAGAATGAAACCCAGACTCTCACACTGTAGCAGAGACTGACAGATACAGAATGAAACCCACACTCTCACACTGTAACAGAGTCTGACAGATACAGAATGAAACCCACACTCTCACACTGTAGCAGAGACTGACAGATACAGAATGATACCCAGACTCTCACACTGTAGCAGAGACTGACAGATACAGAATAAAACCCACACTCTCACACTGTAACAGAGTCTGTCAGATACAGAATGAAACCCACACTCTCACACTGTAGCAGAGACTGACAGATACAGAATGATACCCACACTCTCACACTGTAACAGAGTCTGACAGATGCAGAATGAAACCCACACTCTCACACTGTAGCAGAGACTGACAGATACAGAATGAAACCCACACTCTCACTCTATCACAGAGACTCACAGATACAGAATGAAACCCACACTCTCACACTGTAGCAGAGACTGACATATACAGAATGAAACCCACACTCTCACACTGTACCAGAGACTGACAGATACAGAATGAAAGCCACACACTCACAATGTATCAGAGACTGACAGATACAGAATGAAACCCACACTCTCGCACTGTAGCAGAGACTAACAAATACAGAATGAAACCCACACTATCACGCTGTATCAGAGACTGACAGATACAGAATGAAACCCACACTCTCGCACTGTAGCAGAGACTGACAGATACAGAATGAAACCCACACTCTCACAATGAATCAGAGACTGACAGATACAGATTGAAACCCACACTCTCACACTGTACCAGAGACTGACAGATACAGAATGAAACCCACACTCTCACACTGTAACAGAGAATGACAGATACAGAATGAAACCCACGCTCTCACACTGTAGCAGAGACTGACAGATACAGAATGAAACCCACACTCTCACACTGCAGCAGAGACTGACAGATACAGAATGAAACCCACAATCTCACACTGTAACAGAGAGTGACAGATACAGAATAAAACCCACACTCTCACACTGTAACAGAGACAGACAGATGCAGAATGAAACCCACACTCTCAGACTGTACCTGAGACTGACAGATACAGAATGAAAGCCACACTCTCACAATGTATCAGAGACTGACAGGTACAGAATGAAACCCACACTCTCACATCGTAACAGAGACTGACAGATGCAGAATAAATCCCACACTCTCGCACTATACCCGAGACTGACAGATACAGAATGAAAGCCACACTCTCACAATGTATCAGAGACTGACAGATATAGAATGAAGCCCACACTCTCACACTGTAACAGAGACTGACAGATACAGAATGAAACCCACACTCTCGCACTGTACCAGAGACTGACAGATACAGAATGAAACCCACACTCTCGCACTGTAGCAGAGACTAACAGATACAGAATGAAACCCACACTATCACGCTGTAACAGAGACTGACAGATACAGATTGAAACCCACACTCTCGCACTGTAGCAGAGACTGACAGATACAGAATGAAACCCACACTCTCACAATGAATCAGAGACTGACAGATACAGAATGAAACCCACACTCTCACACTGTACCAGAGACTGACAGATACAGAATGAAACCCACACTCTCACACTGTAACAGAGACTGACAGATACAGAATGAAACCCACACTCTCACACTGTAGCAGAGACTTACAGATACAGAATGAAACCAACACTCTCACACTGCAGCAGAGACTGACAGATACAGAATGAAACCCACACTCTCACACTGTAACAGAGAGTGACAGATACAGAATAAAACCCACACTCTCACACTGTAACAGAGACAGACAGATACAGAATGAAACCCACACTCTCAGACTGTACCAGAGACTGACAGATACAGAATGAAAGCCACACTCTCACAATGTATCAGAGACTGACAGGTACAGAATGAAACCCACACTCTCACATCGAAACAGAGACTGACAGATACAGAATGAATCCCACACTCTCGCACTATACCCGAGACTGACAGATACAGAATGAAAGCCACACTCTCACAATGTATCAGAGACTGACAGATAAAGAATGAAGCCCACACTCTCACACTGTAACAGAGACTGACAGATACAGAATGAAACCCACACTCTCGCACTGTACCAGAGACTGACAGATACAGAATGAAACCCACACTCTCGCACTGTAGCAGAGACTAACAGATACAGAATGAAACCCACACTATCACGCTGTAACAGAGACTGACAGATACAGATTGAAACCCACACTCTCGCACTGTAGCAGAGACTGACAGATACAGAATGAAACCCACACTCTCACAATGAATCAGAGACTGACAGATACAGAATGAAACCCACACTCTCACACTGTACCAGAGACTGACAGATACAGAATGAAACCCACACTCTCACACTGTAACAGAGACTGACAGATACAGAATGAAACCCACACTCTCACACTGTAGCAGAGACTTACAGATACAGAATGAAACCAACACTCTCACACTGCAGCAGAGACTGACAGATACAGAATGAAACCCACACTCTCACACTGTAACAGAGAGTGACAGATACAGAATAAAACCCACACTCTCACACTGTAACAGAGACAGACAGATACAGAATGAAACCCACACTCTCAGACTGTACCAGAGACTGACAGATACAGAATGAAAGCCACACTCTCACAATGTATCAGAGACTGACAGGTACAGAATGAAACCCACACTCTCACATCGAAACAGAGACTGACAGATACAGAATGAATCCCACACTCTCGCACTATACCCGAGACTGACAGATACAGAATGAAAGCCACACTCTCTCAATGTATCAGAGACTGACAGATAAAGAATGAAGCCCACACTCTCACACTGTAACGGAGACTGAAAGATACAGAATGAAACCCACACTCTCGCACTGTACCAGAGACTGACAGATACTGAATGAAAGCCACACTCTCACAATGTATCAGAGATTGACAGATACAGAATGAAACCCACACTCTCACGCTGTAACAGAGACTGACTGATACGGAATGAAACCCACACTCTCACACTATAGCAGAGACTGACAGATAAAGAATGAAACCCACACTCTCACACTGTGTCAGAGACTGACAGATACAGAATGTAACCCACACTCTCACACTGTAGCAGAGACTGACAGATAAAGAATGAAACCCACACTCTCACACTGTAGCAGAGACTGAGAGATACAGAATGAACCCCACAGTCTCACACTGTAGCAGAGACTGACAGATACAGAATGAAACCCACGCTCTCACACTGTAGCAGAGACTGAGAGATACAGAATGAAACCCACACTCTCACACTGTAGCAGAGACTGATAGATACAGAATGAAACCCACACTCTCACACTATAACAGAGACTGACAGATACAGAATGAAACCCACACTCTCACACTGTAACAGAGACTGACAGATACAGAATGAAACCCAGACTCTCACACTCTAGCAGAGACTGACAGATACAGAATGAAACCCACACACTCACACTGTAGCAGAGACTGACAGATACAGAATGAAACCCACACGCTCACACTGTAGCAGAGACTGACAGATACAGAATGAAACCCACACTCTCACACTGCAGCAGAGACTGACAGAAACAGAATGAAACCCAGACTCTCACACTGTAACAGAGACTGACAGATACAGAATGAAACCCACACTCTCACACTGTAGCAGAATCTGACAGATACATAATGAAACCGACACTCTCACACTATAACAGAGACTGACAGATACAGAATGAAACCCACACTCTCGCACTCTAACAGAGACTGACAGATACAGAATGAAACCCATACTCTCACACTGTAGCAGAGACTGACAGATACAGAATGAAACCCTCACTCTCACACTGTAGCAGAGACTGACAGATACAGAATGAAACCCACACTCTCACACTGTAGCAGAGACTGACAGATACAGAATGAAACCCACACTCTCACTGTGTAGCAGAGACTGACAGATACAGAATGAAACCCACACTCTCACACTGTAGCAGAGACTGACAGATACAGAATGAAACCCACACTCTCACACTGTAGCAGAGACTGACAGATACAGAATGAAACCCAGACTCTCACACTGTAGCAGAGACTGACAGATACAGAATGAAACCCACACTCTCACACTGTAACAGAGTCTGACAGATACAGAATGAAACCCACACTCTCACACTGTAGCAGAGACTGACAGATACAGAATGATACCCAGACTCTCACACTGTAGCAGAGACTGACAGATACAGAATGAAACCCACACTCTCACACTGTAACAGAGTCTGACAGATACAGAATGAAACCCACACTCTCACACTGTAGCAGAGACTGACAGATACAGAATGATACCCACACTCTCACACTGTAACAGAGTCTGACAGATGCAGAATGAAACCAACACTCTCACACTGTAGCAGAGACTGACAGATACAGAATGAAACCCACACTCTCACTCTATAACAGAGACTCACAGATACAGAATGAAACCCACACTCTCACACTGTAGCAGAGACTGACAGATACAGAATGAAACCCACACTCTCACACTGTAACAGAGTCTGACAGATACAGAATGAAACCCACACTCTCACTCTATAACAGAGACTCACAGATACAGAATGAAACCCACACTCTCACACTGTAACAGAGACTTACATATACAGAATGAAACCCACACTCTCACACTGTAGCAGAGACTGACAGATACAGAATGAAACCCACACTCTCACACTGTAGCAGAGACTGACAGATACAGAATGAAACCCAGACTCTCACACTGTAGCAGAGACTGACAGATACAGAATGAAACCCACACTCTCACACTGTAACAGAGTCTGACAGATACAGAATGAAACCCACACTCTCACACTGTAGCAGAGACTGACAGATACAGAATGATACCCAGACTCTCACACTGTAGCAGAGACTGACAGATACAGAATGAAACCCACACTCTCACACTGTAACAGAGTCTGACAGATACAGAATGAAACCCACACTCTCACACTGTACCAGAGACTGACAGATACAGAATGAAAGCCACACTCTCACAGTGTATCAGAGACTGACAGATACAGAATGAAACCCACACTCTCGCACTGTAGCAGAGACTAACAGATACAGAATGAAACCCACACTATCACGCTGTATCAGAGACAGACAGATACAGAATGAAACCCACACTCTCGCACTGTAGCAGAGACTGACAGATACAGAATGAAACCCACACTCTCACACTGTAGCAGAGACTGACAGATACAGAATGAAACCCAGACTCTCACACTGTAGCAGAGACTGACAGATACAGAATGAAACCCACACTCTCACACTGTAACAGAGTCTGACAGATACAGAATGAAACCCACACTCTCACACTGTAGCAGAGACTGACAGATACAGAATGATACCCAGACTCTCACACTGTAGCAGAGACTGACAGATACAGAATGAAACCCACACTCTCACACTGTAACAGAGTCTGACAGATACAGAATGAAACCCACACTCTCGCACTGTAGCAGAGACTAACAGATACAGAATGAAACCCACACTATCACGCTGTATCAGAGACAGACAGATACAGAATGAAACCCACACTCTCGCACTGTAGCAGAGACTGACAGATACAGAATGAAACCCACACTCTCACACTGTAGCAGAGACTGACAGATACAGAATGAAACCCAGACTCTCACACTGTAGCAGAGACTGACAGATACAGAATGAAACCCACACTCTCACACTGTAACAGAGTCTGACAGATACAGAATGAAACCCACACTCTCACACTGTAGCAGAGACTGACAGATACAGAATGATACCCAGACTCTCACACTGTAGCAGAGACTGACAGATACAGAATGAAACCCACACTCTCACACTGTAACAGAGTCTGACAGATACAGAATGAAACCCACACTCTCGCACTGTAGCAGAGACTGACAGATACAGAATGAAACCCACACTCTCACACTGTAGCAGAGACTGACAGATACAGAATGAAACCCAGACTCTCACACTGTAGCAGAGACTGACAGATACAGAATGAAACCCACACTCTCACACTGTAACAGAGTCTGACAGATACAGAATGAAACCCACACTCTCACACTGTAGCAGAGACTGACAGATACAGAATGATACCCAGACTCTCACACTGTAGCAGAGACTGACAGATACAGAATGAAACCCACACTCTCACACTGTAACAGAGTCTGACAGATACAGAATGAAACCCACACTCTCACACTGTAGCAGAGACTGACAGATACAGAATGATACCCACACTCTCACACTGTAACAGAGTCTGACAGATGCAGAATGAAACCCACACTCTCACACTGTAGCAGAGACTGACAGATACAGAATGAAACCCACACTCTCACTCTATCACAGAGACTCACAGATACAGAATGAAACCCACACTCTCACACTGTAGCAGAGACTGACATATACAGAATGAAACCCACACTCTCACACTGTACCAGAGACTGACAGATACAGAATGAAAGCCACACTCTCACAGTGTATCAGAGACTGACAGATACAGAATGAAACCCACACTCTCGCACTGTAGCAGAGACTAACAGATACAGAATGAAACCCACACTATCACGCTGTATCAGAGACAGACAGATACAGAATGAAACCCACACTCTCGCACTGTAGCAGAGACTGACAGATACAGAATGAAACCCACACTCTCACAATGAATCAGAGACTGACAGATACAGAATGAAACCCACACTCTCACACTGTACCAGAGACTGACAGATACAGAATGAAACCCACACACTCACACTGTAACAGAGACTGACAGATACAGAATGAAACCCACACTCTCACACTGTAGCAGAGACTGACAGATACAGAATGAAACCCACACTCTCACACTGCAGGAGAGACTGACAGATACAGAATGAAACCCACACTCTCACACTGTAACAGAGAGTGACAGATACAGAATAAAACCCACACTCTCACACTGTAACAGAGACAGACAGATACAGAATGAAGCCCACACTCTCAGACTGTACCAGAGACTGACAGATACAGAATGAAAGCCACACTCTCACAATGAATCAGAGACTGACAGGTACAGAATGAAACCCACACTCTCACATCGTAACAGAGACTGACAGATACAGAATGAATCCCACACTCTCGCACTATACCCGAGACTGACAGATACAGAATGAAAGCCACACTCTCACAATGTATCAGAGACTGACAGATAAAGAATGAAACCCACACTCTCACACTGTAACAGAGACTGACAGATACAGAATGAAACCCACACTCTCGCACTGTACCAGAGACTGACAGATACTGAATGAAAGCCACACTCTCACAATTTATCAGAGACTGACAGATACAGAATGAAACCCACACTCTCACGCTGTAACAGAGACTGACTGATACGGAATGAAACCCACACTCTCACACTGTAGCAGAGACTGACAGATAAAGAATGAAACCCACACTCTCACACTGTGTCAGAGACTGACAGATACAGAATGTAACCCACACTCTCACACTGTAGCAGAGACTGGCAGATAAAGAATGAAACCCACACTCTCACACTGTAGCAGAGACTGAGAGATACAGAATGAACCCCACAGTCTCACACTGTAGCCGAGACTGACAGATACAGAATGAAACCCACGCTCTCACACTGTTTCAGAGACTGAGAGGTACATAATGAAACCCACACTCTCACACTGTAACAGAGACTGACAGATACAGAATGAAACCCACACTCTCACACTGTAGCAGAGACTGACAGATACAGAATGAAACCCACACTCTCACACTGTAGCAGAGACTGACAGATACAGAATGAAACCCACACTCTCACACTGTAGCAGAGACTGACAGATACAGAATGAAACCCACACTCTCACACTGTAACAGAGTCTGACAGATACAGAATGAAACCCACACTCTCACACTGTAGCAGAGACTGACAGATACAGAATGATACCCAGACTCTCACACTGTAGCAGAGACTGACAGATACAGAATGAAACCCACACTCTCACACTGTAACAGAGTCTGACAGATACAGAATGAAACCCACACTCTCACACTGTAGCAGAGACTGACAGATACAGAATGATACCCACACTCTCACACTGTAACAGAGTCTGACAGATGCAGAATGAAACCCACACTCTCACACTGTAGCAGAGACTGACAGATACAGAATGAAACCCACACTCTCACTCTATCACAGAGACTCACAGATACAGAATGAAACCCACACTCTCACACTGTAGCAGAGACTGACATATACAGAATGAAACCCACACTCTCACACTGTACCAGAGAGTGACAGATACAGAATGAAAGCCACACTCTCACAATGTATCAGAGACTGACAGATACAGAATGAAACCCACACTCTCGCACTGTAGCAGAGACTAACAGATACAGAATGAAACCCACACTATCACGCTGTATCAGAGACAGACAGATACAGAATGAAACCCACACTCTCGCACTGTAGCAGAGACTGACAGATACAGAATGAAACCCACACTCTCACAATGAATCAGAGACTGACAGATACAGAATGAAACCCACACTCTCACACTGTACCAGAGACTGACAGATACAGAATGAAACCCACACACTCACACTGTAACAGAGACTGACAGATACAGAATGAAACCCACACTCTCACACTGTAGCAGAGACTGACAGATACAGAATGAAACCCACACTCTCACACTGCAGCAGAGACTGACAGATACAGAATGAAACCCACACTCTCACACTGCAACAGAGAGTGACAGATACAGAATAAAACCCACACTCTCACACTGTAACAGAGACAGACAGATACAGAATGAAACCCACACTCTCAGACTGTACCAGAGACTGACAGATACAGAATGAAAGCCACACTCTCACAATGTATCAGAGACTGACAGGTACAGAATGAAACCCACACTCTCACATCGTAACAGAGACTGACAGATACAGAATGAATCCCACACTCTCGCACTATACGCGAGACTGACAGATACAGAATGAAAGCCACACTCTCACAATGTATCAGAGACTGACAGATAAAGAATGAAACCCACACTCTCACAATGTATCAGAGACTGACAGATACAGAATGAAACCCACACTCTCACGCTGTAACAGAGACTGACTGATACGGAATGAAACCCACACTCTCACACTGTAGCAGAGACTGACAGATAAAGAATGAAACCCACACTCTCACACTGTGTCAGAGACTGACAGATACAGAATGTAACCCACACTCTCACACTGTAGCAGAGACTGGCAGATAAAGAATGAAACCCACACTCTCACAATGTAGCAGAGACTGAGAGATACAGAATGAACCCCACAGTCTCACACTGTAGCCGAGACTGACAGATACAGAATGAAACCCACGCTCTCACACTGTTTCAGAGACTGAGAGGTACATAATGAAACCCACACTCTCACACTGTAGCAGAGACTGACAGATACAGAATGAAACCCAGACTCTCACACTGTAACAGAGACTGACAGATACAGAATGAATCCCACACTCTCACACTGTAGCAGAGACTGACAGATACAGAATGAAACCCACACTCTCACACTATAACAGAGACTGACAGATACAGAATGAAACCCACACTCTCACACTGTAACAGAGACTGACAGATACAGAATGAAACCCAGAATCTCACACTCTAGCAGAGACTGACAGATACAGAATGAAACCCACACACTCACACTGTAGCAGAGACTGGCAGATACAGAATGAAACCCACACGCTCACACTTTAGCAGAGACTGACAGATACAGAATGAAACCCACACTCTCACACTGTAGCAGAGACTGACAGATACAGAATGAAACCCAGACTCTCACACTGTAACAGAGACTGACAGATACAGAATGAAACCCACACTCTCACACTGTAGCAGAGACTGACAGATACAGAATGAAACCCACACTCTCACACTATAACAGAGACTGACAGATACAGAATGACACCCACACTCTCGCACTCTAACAGTGACTGACAGATACAGAATGAAACCCATACTCTCACACTGTATCAGAGACTGACAGATACAGAATGAAACCCTCACTCTCACACTGTAGCAGAGACTGACAGATACAGAATGAAACCCACACTCTCACACTGTAGCAGAGACTGACAGATACAGAATCAAACCCACACTCTCACACTGTAGCAGAGACTGACAGATACAGAATGAAACCCACACTCTCACACTGTAGCAGAGACTGACAGATACAGAATGAAACCCACACTCTCACACTGTAGCAGAGACTGACAGATACAGAATGAAACCCAGACTCTCACACTGTAGCAGAGACTGACAGATACAGAATGAAACCCACACTCTCACACTGTAACAGTGTCTGACAGATACAGAATGAAACCCACACTCTCACACTGTAGCAGAGACTGACAGATACAGAATGATACCCAGACTCTCACACTGTAGCAGAGACTGACAGATACAGAATGAAACCCACACTCTCACACTGTAACAGAGTCTGACAGATACAGAATGAAACTCACACTCTCACACTGTAGCAGAGACTGACAGATACAGAATGATACCCACACTCTCACACTGTAACAGAGTCTGACAGATGCAGAATGAAACCCACACTCTCACACTGTAGCAGAGACTGACAGATACAGAATGAAACCCACACTCTCACTCTATAACAGAGACTCACAGATACAGAATGAAACCCACACTCTCACACTGTAGCAGAGACTGACAGATACAGAATGAAACCCACACTCTCACACTGTAACAGAGTCTGACAGATACAGAATGAAACCCACACTCTCATTCTATAACAGAGACTCACAGATACAGAATGAAACCCACACTCTCACACTGTAACAGAGACTTACATATACAGAATGAAACCCACACTCTCACACTGTAACAGACTGACAGATACAGAATGAAACCCACACTCTCACACTGTAGCAGAGACTGACAGATACAGAATGAAACCCACACTCTCACACTGTAGCAGAGACTGACAGATACAGAATGAAACCCACACTCTCACACTGTAGCAGAGACTGACAGATACAGAATGAAACCCACACTCTCACACTGTAGCAGAGACTGACAGATACAGAATGAAACCCAGACTCTCACACTGTAGCAGAGACTGACAGATACAGAATGAAACCCACACTCTCACACTGTAACAGTGTCTGACAGATACAGAATGAAACCCACACTCTCACACTGTAGCAGAGACTGACAGATACAGAATGATTCCCAGACTCTCACACTGTAGCAGAGACTGACAGATACAGAATGAAACCCACACTCTCACACTGTAACAGAGTCTGACAGATACAGAATGAAACTCACACTCTCACACTGTAGCAGAGACTGACAGATACAGAATGATACCCACACTCTCACACTGTAACAGAGTCTGACAGATGCAGAATGAAACCCACACTCTCACACTGTAGCAGAGACTGACAGATACAGAATGAAACCCACACTCTCACTCTATAACAGAGACTCACAGATACAGAATGAAACCCACACTCTCACACTGTAGCAGAGACTGACAGATACAGAATGAAACCCACACTCTCACACTGTAACAGAGTCTGACAGATACAGAATGAAACCCACACTCTCATTCTATAACAGAGACTCACAGATACAGAATGAAACCCACACTCTCACACTGTAACAGAGACTTACATATACAGAATGAAACCCACACTCTCACACTGTAACAGACTGACAGATACAGAATGAAAGCCACACTCTCGCACTGTACCAGAGAGGGAGAACTAACGAACCCCATACTCTCAGGCTGTACCTGGGTCTGATATCTAACACCACAGTCTCACCTTGCACCGGAGACTAGTTGCTACAGAATGAACCAGCCATCTTCACACTCTACCCGCGACAAGCAGGTGGAGAATGAAACAGACACTCGGATTCTCCGACTGAATGTCTCTCGTTTGTTGATTTTTTCTGCGCTGCTGTCGTTCTGTCTCTCTGGTGCTGCATTTGATATGAATTTCATCTCAACTCTGTCTTCAGTTTCTGCTTGAAACCTTCTAAGTCAAGAATCTCTTTCTCCGTAGCAGACTGGCCGATAACGCTTTTCTCCCAATGTACATTTTTGTTTTTCTTTCATTCTGCTATGATTAATTCTTGTTTCTGCAAGTGTTTAACTGTCGCTTTTGCTTCTTCTCTCCCTTAAGCGATATGCTGTCTCAGCCGTAAAATACCGTGTTTAACACGTTCGGATTGGGAAGAGAAAGACATAAACAGGGAGATCGGCAAATAATGCAATACATGTACTGACCTTCATTTGCCTGTATATGTGTGTGTGCGCGTTTGTGTGTGTGTGTGTGTGTGTGTGTGTGTGTGTGTGTGTGTGTGTGTGTGTGTGTGTGTGTGTGTGTGTGTGTGTGTGTGTGTGTGTGTGTGTGCGCGCGCGCTAATAATGGTTTTTAATATGGCTTTATTTGATGGTGTGTCTCTATATGTCGGCCCTGATTGTATTTCTGCCAGCGCACTGCGAAGTTCATACCTGTGACACGTGCATTTTTATGTACAACCATGAGATGAATAGGAATTTAATCCACACACGGCAAAAAAAGAGAAATATATATATATATATATAAAACCATGCCGGTATTTACACCAGGGAGAAACGTGTTGATGTTTGTGCTCGTAACCAGAGGGCAGTGAATGTCACCCATATCAGACCATTACATTTCTGCATCTAGTTGAACGCCACAGTGTTTCAGCATCTAACATTTCCTCATGTGGATTCAACAGCGGCCTTGTCTTTCACCTTACCGTTTCAAAATCCACAGCATCAATAAGAAATTTTATTCATATAAATTTTAAGATATCTATGCATTTACGCATAAACGTACACACACCACACACACACACACACACACACACACACACACACACACACACACACACACACACACACACACACACACACACACACACACACACACACACAGCCACATTACATGCGCAGACATACGCAAGCACATTCACAAACAAAGATATGCCTACATAAATCCACAAAACAGATACACACATACACATGCAGACACATACTCGACTACACACACATGCACACGCACTAACACACACGTACACACACACAAAGGCAGTCATGCGCACACACTCACATATACACAAAGATTACAGCTGTGGAGAAGACAGTCTAAGGGATGGAGGGATCCGTGGACAGCTCTGTGCTTCAAGGGGTATATAAGCTTTATACCGTGGAAGCTGACTAAAATGACGGCGACACCGATGTGGCCCAGGGCTAATAGAGAATTAGACAGAGTGTCTCTGTAAACCGCGGGTACGTAATATATATGTCGACACACAGAGGGACGTGGTGGGGTGAGTTTGGGCCAAAGTGGAGCTACTGAATAAAAAAAAAATGGGAATGACATTAACTGAAAGTTTGCAGGAGGAGACCGAGAGGGGTTCTCATATGTCCCTGGATCCAGAGCAGACTAAAATGGTCCCATTTCTTTTTTTGGTTTTCTTTAGTTATGTTGAGACTCATGAACATAATTCCTTTAATCGTATGAATTGTACTGTGTCATTTCTTGGCACTAATTTGTAACAGAATAGTAAATTAGACAGCACTCACTGATGCACCATCAATAAATCTTGGAGACGGGAGGCAAACGATAGGCTTTTATTAGCTACAAACTTGACCACAACATCTTGGAGACCGAGGGAGGAGCAGTGCCTCCAATCGCCTTTATACAGGGGTCTATGGGAGGAGCCACGGGAGCAGTCAGCAGAGGGGTGTGTCCAGACACCCACACGATCCGAGTTTCACACGGGGAGAGCAGTCTCAATCTCACGAGTTTGGCGGGACCGGAGAGCGTCTTCCCAAGACTTGCAAAGCCAAGGATATCAGAGGTGTCACTGAAAACAAAATATTGCACCGAACGATTGGCGGCTGTGTTTATCGGAACAGTGCGTGTTCTGGGCTGTTCAGAAAGTATCACTTTCTACTTTACATTGGAGCCTTTGATGATAATAAGTGTTGTATGGTCGTGCGAGCAAAGCGAGCTTCCATACGACCCCCTCGTGGACTGCATTTCACATAATTCATCGCCTTTTCATACCTTGTCTCCCGTTTGTTCTGATTTTATTGGTCAATGCTCCGAAAGGTAGATGGAGTTTTTCCGCCAATGAAGTCCGGAAGGGGCTCCGGGGCGGCAGCAACGGAAAGAATGACAAGGACCCGGAGATGGAGAACCGAAGGAAAACGGTCGTTTTACTATTCAGTATAACCGGTAATTTTATATTTCTGTGGTTAACGAGGGTGGTATTTGTTATCTACCGACGGGTTGCAAATATCACCCTTTATTTGGGCACGGATCCTGTTTATATCGCAGACTCCACGGCGACGATGCTGCAGATCCTCAGCTCCTGCACCAACACATGTATTTACACCGTGACTCAGAGCAAGTTCAGAGAGGAGCTGAGGAACACGGTGAAATATTCGCTGAAACTGTTAACGAATTTTATTGAATCATAGACAGACCGTTGGTTTCTGCAGTGGAATTAAATCAGTCGCCATTTTCCTCCTTAAGGTATCTGCTTGTCGATGTGTAGAACCACGGTTAACAGCTGAGCGCTCTGAAATACGCCTGCATTCCTGGTGATATATTGCATTCGCCGACTACCCTGTACAGGTGAAATTTGTCCTTCATCAGATATGCAATATATAAGGATCAGCTAAGCTGTAATTCACTCCGATGAACGCTCTGTAGAAGACGGGAACTGTCGGGGACGGTTCACTCATGCCCCGCCCGTTTTATTTTCATTCTCTTTGTTCGGTCTCATCCTTCGTCCTGGTGATGCACACGGTGTTCTACTCCAGGCTGGTCCAGTCAGAATGGTTCATCTTCATTTTCAATATCCTCCCCACCGTTTCTCATTTTCCTATTCAGTGATGCTCTCGATGTTTTGCTCCCAATCTCTCAGTCGATCACCTCGATTCCAGCGTAAACTCCCCATCGCCTGTATACAAATTTTGAATGATGAGTTGCAGCATGAGGAATCATTATCGGACCTTTACACAGCGGAGTGATATGTGTTTTGTTTTCTTTTTCAACACTCTCTCCATCTCTGGACTGCTCTCTCTTTGACCTTTCATATCTGCGCCTTTATCTCTGTTTATCTCACAAGGCCCCGTGACAATCTGTTTCCTTACTTCTCCCTCTGTGCCTGTTTCTCTCTTTCCACACGCCCGACTGAACAAAAACATCTCATTGCAGTATGTAGGAATATATACTTACACTGATAATAAATGTACGTTGTACTTTAAAGTACCAAACCAACAGGATAATGTATTTGATTTTTTTTTATCTCTGTGTGTGGAACTAACTGAGGATGTAATCGATTTTTGAAAAAAAAAATGATACTGAAAATCCGAATTAAAACGAATCAGTTGTAATTACCGTTCATCAAGAGGGGAAAAAATACATTTTTGTCTGGTGTTTGGAGGACTTTGTCTTTTGTATTGATCATCTGATGCAGCAAACCACACGTAGAAATATCGCAGAATTCCTTTAAATCGTGCTCTACTACTCTCGGACGGAACATTACTCTGTTTATAGAATTTCCTGTTCCGTCCAACTAAGGTCCCGTCTTCCACCCAATCAGAGTTTTACAACATCAGTGAAGTAAGAGTTGAGACGACGGATAACGTTTCGAGCGCGAATAGATTATCCATTCTCCTTATCAGTCTATGTCCTCCTGCAGCCTCCCTCCTTCTGCAACACTTGCTGCTCCTCACCTGTCTACGTATCGTCCGCAGTTTTGGCTGCAGAGCCATCAATTTCATCATGGTAAAATGAAGCGGTTCCAACACATCCCTGTGGAACACTCCTTGCCACCGGGAGACAATGAGAAAGTCATCCCTTTCGTCCCACACTTTCCCTACTATTACTCTATGTATGCTAGTATCTTTCATGTAATAGACTGCGCGGATTCATGTGCGGAATCTCGTCAAATTTATTCTGAAAATTGAAGTGTACAACATACACCGATTTTAATTTGTCCACCCTGCTTGTTATTTCCTCAAAGAGTTCCAACGGGTTTGCCTTTCCCTTAATCCTGTGTATGTCTGCCGCGGCTCCTTGTATATCTAGAATATGGATGCGAGCAAGTGGACATGTAAGGACAATAGAAAGGGCTGGGGAATATTTAGTTCTAAAATTACCCTTGATGGTTAACATGGAGTTAATCAGTTGAAGGGACTATTTCTATGGTGTTTACCCCTCTGTCTCCCTCTCAAAATCTACTCTGCTCTGTTCTCTCGGGTTCTGTCTGGTTCAGCCAGATAATCTCTCATTCTATAATCTTTAACCATTTGTGATAGGACAATACCTTTGATCCAGGAATTCGCTAAGGTAATATCTTCTGGAATGTCAACGTAAACGTATTCTCTCGGAAGTAAGGGATTCAGAACCGTACATAATTCTCGAGGTGTGGCTGTGCTAATCCTCTGCACAATTGCATTTCCAAACTCCAGCCCTGTTGTAATAAATACATTTGTACCATTTGCTGCCTTCTCTGCTTGCTGCACCATCAAACTAACTATTCTATATCTCACACACAAAAACATCTCGTTCCCTTTGACTTTCACACGCGTAATCTTCTTTACTTGCTTCCTCACCCTCACTCTATCTTTAACCACCATGTACAGATTTCCATTTTCTCTTTCTATCTATCAGTACGCAAGTCCAAATTTGCGCGTTAAATCTGGCCCTCTCACCTCCTTGAGTTGTGAGAAAACTTGGAAACATCCTCTAAGTCATGCTTGCAGGTGGAAATACAGACGATGTCCGTGTCGGGTACTGGCCGAATCGAAGCGACGAAACCCGAGTCCGAGGCTGTATGGAAGAACAGAGAGCGAGGAATGTCACAAGGTTTTGACGATTTAAGAAACCGGACGGATCGAAATGGCCCGTTGTCGGAGTCGCAGGCGAGGGATTGTCCGGCACTGCTCGCTTCTCCGCGGCTGAGCTCGTCTCTGTTCTGGCCTGAGACTGTGACCTGCAACTGGTGGATTCTCGCCTGGCTGCAGTGATGCCTGACTTTGTGACCTTCAGTTGTGAATACTGTTTCCGTGCTTTTATTTATGTACGATATATTTCTCTCTCTCTGCACACTGGGTGCTCGTCAGTCCTCTTTTGTTTTAATGAGTTTTATTGGGTTTCTTTGCTTCGTGGCTGCCTGCACGGAGACGAGCCCAAGTGTGTATAAAGTCTGCACACTTTGATAATAAATGAAGGGACAGACCGACGCAGAGAGAGCGAAAAGGCGAAACGAATCGCTATCGTATGTTTTGCCGACAATCACGCCAATCTTTCAGTCCCAAGATATTGCGGTGGCATTAGCAGTGATCCTTCGAGAAACACAATATTTTCCAACAGTTTGGATAAATGGAAACGTGTTTCACTCTTTAAGAAGGGGAGGGAGAAGCCAAAGAAAGAACGTTAGCTGGACGTCAGTGTTTGAGGCGATGTTACAGTCCATTATTAGGGATAGAGTGTCGCGGTACCTGGAGGCAAATAATAAAACAGACCAAAGCCAGCCTGCTTTCCACAAGGGGTAATCTAACCTGATAAATTGTTTAGAATTCACTGAGCAAATAACAGGCAGAATAAACAAAGGAGAGACACTGAATGTCGCTTACTTGCAGAACTCGTTGACAAAGTGCCGGGCTTGAGTCTGCTAAAAAAATATAAAAGCCCCTCATAATACAGAAGAGATACAGCCATCTCTAGACGAATAGCTGACTGGGTGGAGGCAAACAATGAGAAAAAAGGGGGACTTTTTTACTGGTCGTCTGATGGTGACTGGTCGGAATTACGGCCGCATCCATTAACATCATATGAGGATGAATCAGGATAATGAAACTGGTGGCTTTGTGGCCATATTTGCGGACTATCCAAATATTGGTTGAATGGTAGGTAGTCTTGAGGAAACAGAAAGTTTGCAGAAGACCTTGGACAGATCAAAGAAAATGGAAAATTGAGCGACAGATGGACTATTGTCATCGTCGTTGGTCACATCTGGAGTTTATATTTGGCGGACGATGACCCTCCACGCCGCACTGACACATTGGGAAAACATGTACATGGCAGGTTACAGCAGTGGTTTGTCTTTGCCTTCTGCCGCGTGAGTTTAAAGAGATCGCCACCTCTTGCAGTGGATAACCAGGACGTCTAAGTGCCTTGTCGTGCTCTTAGCAATCCACCAACGCCTGCTGGTCTGCCTTCTTGACTGTTGGACCATTAAGTGGTCTCTTCCGCTCTATCTGCCACGGTCAGACTTCACCCGCTGGGACAGACAGATCCCCTACCTCACCGAGGGTCGAAGACCCATTGGCTACCCTCACCTGGTTCAGCCCATCTGCCGAGACGGTTTACTTGGGTGTGGCCGCTGCACCTGTTACAGCTACTTGGAGCAACAGACAAGAGCTGAGTGGTAGGTGGGGATCAAAGGTGGACGAGCTGCCCTGAAAAAGGCCCCCACCAGAGGTGCTACCGCTCCCTAGATACCCCATACACCGTAGATGGACTATATTGCAGGGAATTGTCTACTCGGGACAAAATCGGGGAAGAAGAGCCCTAACAGGAGTTCAGAAACCTAGTGCGGGTTTCTCTTGCTCCTGCCCCACTGAACTCATTTCTGCATACCTTGACACTGTCTTATCCCCCCCCCCTTGTTCAATCTCTTCCCACCTATGTTCGTGACACTTCTCATGCTTTGATTTTTTTCAATGATTTTAAGTTCCCGGGCCCCCACCGCCTTATTTTCACCATGGACGTACAGTCCCTATATACCTCCATCCCCCACCCGGACGGTCTCAAAGCCCTTGCCTTCTTTTTGGATTCCAGACCTAACCAATTCCCCTATACCACCACGCTCCTCCGTCTAGCGGAATTAGTTCTTACTCTCAATAATTTATCCTTTGGTTCCTCCCACTTCTTCCAAACCAAGGGTGTAGCCATGGGCACCCGTATGGGTCCCAGTTATGCCTGCCTTAAAAAAAAAAGTCCTGACAAAGGGTCTCGGCCCGAAACGTCGACAGCGCTTCTCCCTATAGATGCTGCCTGGCCTGCTGTGTTCCACCAGCATTTTGTGTGTTGTTTGAATTTCCAGCATCTGCAGATTTCCTCGTGTGTATTCTCTGTAGTTGCCAGTTTGAGATGTTAGTAAGGGACGCAAGCGCATTGTCAACATTTATTTCGAGAGAACAAGAAAATAAAAACAAATGTGTAATGCTGAGCCTTTATAAGGTTTTAATGTGATTGTGGTTGGAATATGGTGAACAGTTTGGGTCCCTTATATAAAATGGATGTACCGGCATTAGACAGAGTCCAGAGGACGGTCACGAGAATGATGCCTGGAAGAAAAGAGTTACATATGAGGAATATTTTAGGACCCTGGGCTTTTGTCGCTGGAATTTGTAAGAATGAGATGGGGATCTCATTGAAATCGATCGAATATTGTCAGGATAAGATAGAATAGAGATGGAGAGGATTTTGATGTAGTGCTAGAATCGATGGCCAGCAGGCACACCATCAGATAATGACGTCCCTTTACAAAAGGAACGAGAAAGAAGTTCTGTAGCCAGAAAGTTATGGATTTGTGGAATTTATTGCCACGGATAGCTGAAAAGGGCAAGTAATTGGGTACATTTAAAGCTGCGGTTTAAGAGGTGGACAGGTCGTAAGGCTCTCAAATGTGACGAGGAGAAAGCAGGGAAATGGAGTTGAGAGGAATGATATGTAAGACCGTAAGAGCAGAATTAGGTAACCTTTGGAGTCATGTCCAATTAAAAACCCACCAACCTCTGACTTAAATACACCCAACGACCTGGCCTCCACAAATGGATGTGGTAATCAATTCCACAAATTCACTACCTTTTGGCTAAAGAGGTTTCTCCCTATCTCTGTTTTGAAAGGGCGCGCCTGTATCCTGACGTTGTGCCCTCTTCTCCTATACTCTCCCACCATGGGAATCACCCTTTTACACATCTACACTCTCTAGTCATTTCAACATTCAAATCGTTTCAACGAGAACCCCCTCTCAGCCTTCTGAATTCCAGCGAGTACAGTCCCAGAGCCATCAAATATCTTTGCGAACGTCCTCTAGACTCTCTCCAATGCTGGCACGTGTTTTCTCAGATGAAGGACCCAGCACTGTTCACAATACTCAAGGTGAGGCCTCAGCCGTGATGAAATGGCAGAGAAACATCAATGAAAAAATAACCTAATTCTGTCCCTATATCTTGTGGCATTGAGGTCAAATTTGGTGATAAATTAATGCTGAATGTTGCTTTTTATGATTCACATAACAAACCATCTGGCGTTCCTGTGACAAAATTTGGAGGCTTGGATGATATAAACTGACAGTTTCAATGGTGGTTCCCCCCCGATTAACATTTCACGACGAGGATGGGATTCGAACCCACGCGTGCTGAGCACAATGGATTAGCAGTCCATCGCCTGAACCTCTCGGCCACCTCGTCTGCTCCCCTTTCTCGTGTTCCGAACTTCTGATTTTTTCCACAGCATTTAAAACTTCTGCTTAAGCTCCACACATTTCTGTTCAGATTCTCTGCCGAATTGCTTTGCTCGCCGTGTTTACCAGAATTCACGGACCTGGATAAGGGCAGTTTAGAGAGATTTTCTCCAACCACACGAAACATGGAAATAGGTATTTTATGCACTTTAGGCGCTGTGGACGTGCTGTGGAATTAGTATCGATTCCGTGCTCTGTAACTCGGAAAAACTGTGAATGTTTTGAGTTGTAAAATGAGATAAATTTATATTGAATTAAATAAAATTTCAATAACTTTGTTCCCCTATTGCTCGATTTCAAGTAAACAGATATTATAGGAATTTGCCATCTGGTTCGAGAATGACGACTTTCCGCGTATCGGGCAAATGAAATAACCCGATAACTACCATATTACACGCACGCTGAAGGGCAAGTCAGGCTGTGCGCAGCCGCAGATCCGAACACCCTAACGCATATATGTCAAACTCAAGGCCCGCGGGCCAAATCCGGCCCGCGGTGGAATAATCTTTGGCCCGCGAGATAATATCTAATTACTATTAAAACTGGCCCCAGTAATCGAAACGCCTATGGCGTATGATATGGCTAATACTGAGTTTATTCAGGTACCAGGTTTTCAGGGTTCTTAGTGTTTATTCGGAAGTCTTGCTCGGCAGTCTTCTTCATAAGAAACGGAATTTGTAAAGTGAAACACTTTGTAGTTATAGCAGAGACTGAGACACATGAGAGCAGGCTGAAAAAACGGAGGCAACGAAAGCTGCGTTCGCACGCGTCCGAATGATCCGGCCCGCATGAAGCTGCATTTTGCTCAATCCGGCCCGTGACCTAAAATGAGTTTGACACTCCTGGTTTATAGCATCCAAACCCTGCTTAACGCATACCCGACACTAACACATGGCTGCTCGGTTCCGGAATACCAGACTAACGGCTGAAGTATCTAAAGGAGTTCGTGTTCGCTCTATCAATAGTGTATCGAAAGTGTAGGACCATTGTCACTGATTCCAATCGCAGAATATAACGCCGCTGCAAAAGACAGTGTCATGTGCCTTTGAGAATTCCCTTCTGTGTGACAGAAGCGGAATATTGAACAGCCCAAAGCAGGAATGCATGGAGAGATATTGACACAACAATGGTCGAATGTTCACCTGGGATGAAATCACTGCTTGCGAGTACTTTTAGCTCGGTCAGGAAATCATTTTACAGGTGGAAACTCCCTGCAGCATTCCGTATGTTCCCCATTTTTCTCCTTGGCCTTTCTCACAGAATACGGCCGTGTGGCCTAATGGGTAAGGCGTCTGACTTCGGTCCTTCATTGGTGGAAGTCATTAGAAGATTGTAGGTCCGAGTCCTGCCACGGTCATTTTGACAAACGGGCGGATTCGGTTCCATTCTGTCTTTCCCTCTCTGCAGCAGGGCTATCTCAGTTCCGCGTGGGGATTAGTAAGAGTGCTCCACCCTCGGAGGAAACGTTGTGCACAGCATCTAAGATTATGTGTCTAGTCGGTGTAGTATTTCTGCAGACACTTTAGCAAACAATTGTTTGGAGTTTCTCAGACGTTCAGGAGGAGCTGCTGCTGGGAAGGTGAAGTTTATTTCACATCCAGCTCCGTCTCCGAGCACACCTTATCGGCAAGAATTCACCACCCGACACTGACAGTACATTCCCCTGTCTCCAACCCTCCTCTTCTTCGACACAATGCGCTGGTTCTCTGCCTGCTCTAGGATATCCTCATCACTAATTGCCAACTAGATAGATAGATAGATAGATAGATAGATAGATAGATAGATAGATAGATAGATAGATAGATAGATAGATAGATAGATAGATAGATAGATAGATAGATAGATAGATAGATAGATAGATAGATAGATACTTTATTCATCCCCATGGGGAAATTCAACTTTTTTTCCAATGTCCCATACACTTGTTGTAGCAAAACTAATTACATACAATACTTAACTCAGTAAAAAATATGATATGCATCTAAATCACTATCTCAAAAAGCATTAATAATAGCTTTTAAAAAGTTCTTAAGTCCTGGCGGTTGAATTGTAAAGCCTAATGGCATTGGGGAGTATTGACCTCTTCATCCTGTCTGAGGAGCATTGCATCGATAGTAACCTGTCGCTGAAACTGCTTCTCTGTCTCTGGATGGTGCTATGTAGAGGATGTTCAGAGTTTTCCATAATTGACCGTAGCCTACTCAGCGCCCTTCGCTCAGCTACCGATGTTAAACTCTCCAGTACTTTGCCCACGACAGAGCCCGCCTTCCTTACCAGCTTATTAAGACGTGAGGCGTCCCTCTTCTTAATGCTTCCTCCCCAACACGCCACCACAAAGAAGAGGGCGCTCTCCACAACTGACCTATAGAACATCTTCAGCATCTCACTACAGACATTGAATGACGCCAACCTTCTAAGGAAGTACAGTCGACTCTGTGCCTTCCTGCACAAGGCATCTGTGTTGGCAGTCCAGTCTAGCTTCTCGTCTAACTGTACTCCCAGATACTTGTAGGTCTTAACCTGCTCCACACATTCTCCATTAATGATCACTGGCTCCATATAAGGCCTAGATCTCCTAAAGTCCACCACCATCTCCTTGGTCTTGGTGATATTGAGACGCAGGTAGTTTGAGTTGCACCATATCACAAAGTCCTGTATCAGTTTCCTATACTCCTCCTCCTGTCCATTCCTGACACACCCCACTAGACATCAACCGCCTCAACATCAGGAATCCTTACTTCTTCTCGAACCTTACCCTCACTGAATGCACTGCCCTCCCAAATCTCAACCCCATCCCCAAATTTACCATCAATCCCGCAGACAAAGTGCTGCTGTTGTAGACTGGCGAACTGATCTCTACTTTGCTGAGACAAGGCGTTAACTCTCGTACCTACACTTCGAATAATCCCGACTCCAGGCGATCGGAGAACTATCTGCGACATTATCATTGGCAGCATCAGCTCTGGTGAAACTCTATTCACTGTTGAAAACGCATGGTTCCATTGCCCTGAACTGCTCGGTTCTACCTCTTACTCGATTCACAAGTCTGTCTGTCCTGATAGGCCTGTTGACTCGTCCTGCTCCTACCCCACTGATACTGTGATCTCATAGCTCCAATCCAGCCTATGCCCTATGCTTCAGTCCCTTCCCACATGCATTCCTGAACCTTCCCACATGCATTCGTGAACCTTCCGGTGCTCTTGATCAACTCACTGACCTTCAGTTCCCCGGCCCTAACTGTCTCATTGTCTCCATTGATGTCTCGTCCTCCATCAAAAGGGCCTTAAAACTCTCCAGAGTTCTCAAGGAAAGAACCACCCCAGTTCCCCTCCATCTTACCATCCTCCGTCTGGCAGAACCAGTCCTCACCAGAACAGTTTCTCCTTCGGTTCCTCCCACTTACTCCAAATTCAATCAGTAGCCGTGGACACTCGCATGAGTCCCAGATATGTCTCTCTTTTTGTTACCTAAGTAAAACAATCCATGTAACAAGCCTTCCCCGGTAACGCACCCCAACGCTTCCACCGCTACGTCGATGAAAGTATTCTGCCGCTTCATGAGCTCCACAATTTCATCCACTTTGCCTCCAACTTCCACCCTGCCCTGAAGTGTCTCACTCAATGCAAGCAAAACAAAGGAAGGAGACACCAGAGGTCCATGAGCCTCTGAGTCCTCATCAGAGGATCAGAGAGGGAGAGCAACTTTACATTCCTGGGTGTTCCTTTTTCAGTGGATCGGCCCTGTACCCGTCACAAGTGCAATTGTGAAGAAAGCACGGCCGCGCCTCTCGTTTCGTAGGAGTCTGCAGAGATCGGTCTGACATCTAGAACCCTGACAATCTCTGTAGATGTGTGACACAGAGTGCATCGACTGGCTGCCTCATGGCTTGGTATGGAAACATCAATGCCTTTGAACGGAAGTTTCTACAGAATGTGACGGGTTCTGCCCAGTACCTGTCCGGTAAAGCTCTCCCACTATTGAGCACATCTCTCTTTGGTGACTTTGCCATTGCTTCTTTGGTGGGTGATGGGTGCTGCTGATTTTTAACGAAACGTTGGGTGGGGGGGGGGGGGGTAGTTGATGCCTTTGCTGTTGCTTGTGCTGCTTTATTATTTCAATCAACCCCCATTGTCTGCTCGACCCGGGACCTTTGACTGACCAGAAACCTATTCACTTTAGCTTAAAAAAATTGCTCCGCATTTACAGCCGTCCATAGCAATGAGTTTCCTAGATTCACTACTCTGATGGCATAAGTGTATCCTCATCTTTTTTTTCTAAATGGACGCCATTGTATTCTGAGGCAGTGCCGTCTGGTCCTAGGCTCCCTCCACTATGTGAATTATTCCACCACATCCACAGTCTCACGGACTTTCAATATTCTACAGTTGTCAATAATATGCATCCACTTTTATCTAACGCTTCTCACACGTAAACCCTTTAATTTCGGTATCATACCACCACCATGGCGTCATCCATGGTGACGGGAGATGTTCCAGAGGATTGCAGGCTTGCAGATGTTGTTCCCTTATTCATAAAACGGAGTAGAGATCGCCCAGATAATTATAGACCAGTGTGGCTTACTTCAGTGGTAGGTAAGCTGATGGAAGTGATCCTAAGAGGCAGGATTTATGAACATTTGGAGAGGCATATTATGATTAAGAATAATCAGCATGGCTTTGTCAAGGGCAGGTCTTGCCTTACAAGCCTGATTGAATTATTCGAGGATGTAAACACATTCATGAAGGAAGAGCAGTAGATGTAGTATATATGGATTTCAGCAAGGCATTCGATAAGGTACCCCGTGCAGGGCTTTTTGAGAAAGTAAGGAGGCATGGGATCCAAGGGGACATTGCTTTGTGGATTGAAAACTGGCTTGCCCACAGAAGGCAAAGGGTGGTTCTGGATGGGTCATATTCTACATGGAGGTCAGTCACCGTTGGAGTGCCTCAGGGATCTGTTCTTGGACCTTTACTCTTCGTGATTTTTTTATAAATGACCTGGATGAGGAACTGGAGAGGTGGGTGAGTAAGTTTGCTGATGACGTATATATGGATTTCAGCAAGGCATTTGATAAGGTACACCATGCAAGGCTTATTGAGAAAGTAAGGGGACATGGGATCAGAATTGGCTTGTCCACAGAAGACAAAGTGTGGTTGTAGACGGGACATATTTTCCAGGGAGGTCCGTGACCGGTGGTGTGCCTCAGGAACTGTTCTTGGACTCCGCTTCTTCGTGATTTTTATAAATGATGTGGATGAGGAAGTGGAAGGATCTGTTCGTAAATGTGCTGATGCTACGAAGGTTAGGGGTGCTGTAGGTAGTGTGTAGGCCTGTCAGATGTTACAATGGGACATTGATAGGATGCAAAACTGGTCTGAGAAGTAGCAGATGGAGTTTAACCCAGGTAAGTGTGAGGCATGTTGCCAGAAGTGTGTTCTGTGACGTTCAGCCGGTTAAGGGGCTCCATTCCGGATTTGCTGTCTCAGTTTACCCCCGTAGCGTTCATATTTCCCGAGGCTGCCCAAAAAGCTATTTCCCCATAGGTGCGGATCTGTTCACGAGCACCAGGGCGCGTCCACACACCAGTGGGACTGCGAGCTACGTGTGCAGGATACAAACGTCCTCCCTGCCCGTTCTTGTTCAGCCTGCGTCCGAATGTAGTTCAGTTTCCCTGTGTCGCCAGTGGATAGGAACTACATGAGGCTATACATTGGCAGAGAGAGCTCTCTTTTTCTTCTGGTCGAAAGTGGGAGCCACAAATACTACCCACTATACTATTACACGCGACGCCTCACAGTAACATTATTGACACCTATCTGTGTCAATAAAGGTTAGGGTTAGGGTTGGGGTTGAATGTCACCCCTCGGCGTCCTATGCAGCTGCGATAAATCTTTCAGCTTACACAAACTATCCTTATAGTTCAAACCGAGTGTTCCACGAAACATTCTCATGAAACGTTGCCAGTAAGCTTTCCAGTCTAATGGCATCCTTCCAATGGCTTATACTCGCAATATGACCAGATACACCATTTCAATGAGAATATATGAATTCTATTACTCCTGAATTCACAGATTCAACAGATACTCTCAGATGATGCAATCAATCGTCCCTGATTTATATAAAAATTCGGTCTCCAGAAATATAGGTGCACCTCTGAATAATTTTCTTGGTTACAGTTACCTGAATATGCACTTCAGTTCAACACCATTGGCTCCGATGTAAATATTGGGCCGATTAAAGGCAAATGCAACAACATTCTTGGGCATGACAGCAGCAGTATTCATCTGGTGGAAATAATGGCTGGGCTCCACAGACAAAGACAAAGCTTTGTCAAGGAGAGGTCACATTTACACACACGCATACACACACACACACACACACACACACACACACACACACACACACACACACACACACACACACACACACACACACACACACACACACACACACACACACACACACACACACACACACACACACACACACACCTCTGCAGATGCTGGAAATCCAAGCTGCACACACAATGCGCTGGAAAATCTCTACTGAGTTCCTCCAGAATTTTCAGCATTTCTAATCTGCCACAGGTCACATTAAAATTGAAGCAACTTTTCAGACTGCAATGGAATGAGCCGACCGGGGTGTAATAAAAACATTACTATAAATTGTAATATGAATACATGTAGAATGGCCTGAAATGAATGACAAGCGTCAGACACACTGATAGATATGTAACTATCGATATGTGACTCTGTGTGTGCGTGTGTATGTGTGTGTCTGTCTATTTCTCACTGATACTGACTGCACCGGTCGCTTCATACAGTCGTCTGACTTTTCCCTCTCCCTCATTGACCCAGTTTTCTTCACCTACCGACTGAGAAAGACTTCATTCAAATCTGATTTCCCCTCCTGTCAAGGGACAAGGTTGAGAGCAGCCGCTCCTCTCTCACACACACGTTGTGTCACAGAGCAGAGAGTGACCAGCAGCTCATCAGTTCCATACTCCCAGACAGCAGAGTCATTCTGTCCCACACTGAGCCCAAGATGCAGACACACATTTTCAATACACTGAGCCACAGACAGTCAATCCTTCATTGTTTTCTGTACACAGTGTGCTACAGGCAGACACACTGGCACGGACCCCACATCCCCACCCACGGAGTTGAATGAACAGCAACAACAGTGTTGGCAGAATAAACGTGGGTTCAGTAAAGGACAAAGAGATGTAAAGTTGGGAACATCAATGCGGTGTGGGTGAAATGTAATTAATTTTCTGATAAGCACATGCGTTTAGGGGTAATGCACTTTTGTGGACTCAAAACTAATCAGTTGGTTAAAGGCAGAGAGACGAAATAAATTATCCCTTTTCGATGTCAGAAGTGTGACCAGTGGGATTACACAAGGATTGGACTGAGTCCCCAGCAGTTTTCCCGTACTGGGAAAAGTACTCTACACTGGCCAGTCATTCCCTATGCTCCCAATCTCCAAGTGTCCGTGGGCTCCTCCTTACCGGCGATGGTTGGTTTCTCGTTGCTGAAGTGTTATCGTCCCGTGTATTTGGAACTCGTGTTTCTCATCTTGTGGATCTCCAACCCATTGATTCCTTGTCACCTCAGCTATCTGGGTCAGCTTCTCACTGGTCATTGTACAGGTCTGAAGCCAGCACTGTGCCATGACTCTGTTCACTCCTGCCTTTCCAACTTGTGCTTACTTGAACTCTGACTGGTCTAAACCAGCTAACTATGGACACCAGACAGAGTCTAACGATAATACAAGTTGCCTCTTTTGAGGGTCTGGCAGGACACAGAGCAAGCAGCTATTCCTGTGAGAACAGTCCCAGATTTAACAGGTCATTAACTTAAGTTCCTTGTGAACACATGCAGTTGCTTGGATTAGATAACTACTTGTCTGAGAATAGTCTTGGGATTAGCAGGTCATTATACGAAGCTTCTTGGGTCCACGTTAATTTGCTCAATTTGCATTATCCCAGAGCAAGTATCAGTTCAGAGACAACCAAATCGGTGGAAAGCAAAGGCAACCAGTTTGTTAGCTTCCTCTGTCCTTGATTACACTGTAGTTTCTTCTGGCCAACATCTGCATCCTCTTCATCCAATGATATTTATCTTGTAATCACTATCCCCCATTCATTCAGTTGGCTGCCCAGAGGACTCCTACGGAACCCCAGTAGAGGTGGAACGGTTACATTCTGTATGAAATATTAACGTTTGCGAACTGAATTCACCGAATTTATACTGACTGCATTCTCTGTATTTCGTGAAATAATTGTCCTCGTTCTTTTTTCCCTTCGTTCTGCCTTCCATCTTCTCGTTTGATATGCACTGAGCAATCAAATATGAGGGTACATGAAACTAGTATTACAGCAGCATGTGTAACTATTCATATCCATGGATATATTTGAGTATTTGTGTTCCAATTCTCAAACGTATTCCAAAACCTTGGGTGGCTGAGCACTTCATATGCCTTACCAGAGTGTGTGTTAATTAGTTTACTGCGTTCCGTCCAGTGATGGATTATTTCTGTGGCCGCCTCCACAACACGTGTCCGGTCTGCAGTCAAGTCAGGGATTGGTGGCCACATATTCCCATAGATATTCCTCTGTTTCAGTGCATTGGGTGTGGAAGTTCTCCTTCATGACCTAGTATAAAACAAATTCCAGTCCTCTGTTTCTGTTTTGTTAGATCGTATCACCCGGGTCCGTTGAGAAGATATTTTTGTGTTTACTGAGTGTTTTCCAAGCAATGTATCACTCCGCCATACTGGTTTTGGAACAAACTGACTCTGGCACAGTCATGGTTAATGGCATCGCAACAAAATACAACATTCTCTTCATGTTGAACGAAACCATTAAACCACACGGGTGGTATCTTCTCTTATTGACAGTGAAAATCTTAAATTATTTCTATTTCTTTCTAGACCATCGTATCTGGAACGTCAGTTGTCTTTCGACTCAAGATGTCCATTTTCCCTCACCCAATTGTTTTTCGGAAAATGGGGGACCGGCACACAGATATTTTCCTTATCCCTTTGATGGTTTGACAAACCGTCCTGTTCTCAGGGTGATGGAACTGACAATCACTCCATTGATAGGACCTGTCCCAATCTTCTTAGAACACTTGTTCCATTCTGAACGTACCCAAGTCAGGGCTGTCATGTATTTCCGGTATCGATGGTAATAACATTCCTGTTTCTCCACCACCAATTTCAGCTCGTTGATATGGTACCACCCACGTTTTGTACTTTGTCCACTGATGAACTTGTTTTCCCTATAATTTCTGACAGCACTGCAAAAGCTTCGATTTTAAAAATGAAGGTTGATGTATTCTAATCATCAGCTTAGAATTTAGATAGATGGATAGATAGATAGATAGATAGATAGATAGATAGATAGATAGATAGATAGATAGATAGATAGATAGATAGATAGATAGATAGATACTTTATTCATCCCCATGGGGAAATTCAACTTTTTTTTTCCAATGTCCAATACACTTGTTGTAGCAAAACTAATTACATACAATACTTAACTCAGTAAAAAATATGATATGCATCTAAATCACTATCTCAAAAAGCATTAATAATAGCTTTTAAAAAGTTCCTAAGTCCTGGCGGTTGAATTGTAAAGCCTAATGGCATTGGGGAGTATTGACCTCTTCGTCCTGTCTGAGGAGCATTGCATCGATAGTAACCTGTCGCTGAAACTGCTTCTCTGTCTCTGGATGGAGCTATGTAGAGGATGTTCAGAGTTTTCCATAATTGACCGTAGCCTACTCAGCGCCCTTCGCTCAGCTACCGATGTTAAACTCTCCAGTACTTTGCCCACGACAGAGCCCGCCTTCCTTACCAGCTTATTAAGACGTGAGGCGTCCCTCTTCTTAATGCTTCCTCCCCAACACGCCACCACAAAGAAGAGGGCGCTCTCCACAACAGACCTATAGAACATCTTCAGCATCTCACTACAGACATTGAATGACGCCAACCTTCTAAGGAAGTACAGTCGAATCTGTGCCTTCCTGCACAAGGCATCTGTGTTTAGGCAAACCTGTGACTCAAAGTAGGCTTTATTCTGTTGTTTCATCTTCCCCTTTTGGTGGGCTGCCACATATCTGGCATCTTTCACAGACTCTACCATTGTTGTGCCCACTTCTCTGACACAACCCCTAAAACCTTATCTAAAACCTTGCCTCTTTTAGTCATGTTTATAAGGGCAGTAGCTGTTGAACCTGTTGAAGATGCTAATGATTTCCATATGAAGGCAAAATTTAAAGCTAAAAGCCACGTTGTTCTATGATGTTGCACCGCTTTTGCAATCATAGTTTTTCAGTGTTCGATTCATCCTTCCACACACTCTCTTGACTGTGGTTTACAGTGTTGTTGAAATCTCTGTTTGATCCCTAAAAAAACCATGACATATTTCATTACGTGGGCCGTGAACTGTGTACTATATCCGTTTCGATACTCCGGCAGATAAATATATATATTTTTTTACAATGGCCTTTGCTGTGCTTGTCTTAGCTGGGAAAGCCTTCACCCACTTCGTAAAAGTGTGTAATAGTGCCAGATTATATCTGTAGCCTCCTTGGGTGGGCGGTAAGGGACTAAGACAATATATCTGCTCAGTAGTCTATGGCCTTCTCCCTGTCTGGTGTGTCGAAGGGCTCCTTTCTTTACATCTCAGCGGGACTATATTGTGCACAAATCAAACATCTCTGCATAAAATGTCCACATCATCCTTCATCTTAGGCAACCAACCTATTTCCTTGTTCTTCTCCAGGGAGCTTTTGCATCTCTGGTGTCCCATATATCATGGTAATAATGGGACATCTGGTTTCTTCCTTCCTCTGGAACCGCAAGATTTCCTTCATGGAGGACAACTCCATCTTTAACGAAATGTCCCTTGTGTTCTTTGTATAGTTCACACTCGGGGACAACACAATTTTATATCTCCATTTCTTCTGCTCTTCTGTTAAATCCACAGTCTTAATCTGTTTTTCCTTCCGCCTCCCAATCTGCTAAAACTGTGGTTGCCAGAATAAAGCAACTTGTCTCACCAATTCGTCAGCCATTCCCTCAGGAGATAATTTAGAGCGGCCTTTCACCTTTATGACTCCAAATTCTTTTCCCTTTGCTCCTCAAATGTATATTGTCATAGAACAGCAGATGGGAGCGGCTTACTGCCAGCTGAACTAAACCTTCTGGCTTCCCGCAGAGGCAAATGTTCTGTAAGACTGTTACAAGCAGGTCAGACTGACCATAAACGTTCTCTCTGGCTAACCAGGCATGCTGCAGCTGCCAGGTCTGCTGTCTGTGCACTCATGGTTTGGGTAACTGTAAAGCTACATTGTACATTTTCTGGCCATGTTCATCCTCCACCCAGTTCTTCTCTCACCATCCTGTACTGATGAGGAACTGTCTACAAAAAAAAGTTAAAAATCAAACTGATCGATATATGAGTGTATCTATTCCGGGTACGGTAAGCCCGCTGCTTAAAGGTAAATGGACATTCAGAAAAAAATAATCCGTGTGAATTTGAATTGGTAATTTGAAATTCGCTTCCTAGGAGGCTGGTTCATCTGGAAAGATACAAAGGATGCTGCTGAATATTTTGAAATGCTGATCTTGAGTTGCAGGGTTCCAATGGGAAAAATGTTTTGATGTAATCGTAGCAACTGCCTTGTAATAAATAAAAACGTTTACAGATTTGATAGCGTGCAGTTTCGGTCCTGTAATAATTAAATGAATTTCAGTTTAGACAGCGTTGAGTTTCAGTCTGAATCCAGTGTTCTGATTTCAAAATCAGTACTAACTCAGTATATTATCCAAGTCCTGCATGATGGTCTTATTAAAGTCCGTTTTTCAGAACACTGTAATAGCAGTGTCCAGATATAATTGTAAAGTGTACAAAAGATTATACATTCCTTGCGGAACATCACCGGCCTCTGTCCACCAGGCAGAGCAGACTCCATCCACTGCCTCATCGGCCTTCCCTTGGTTCGCCAGTTCTGAATCTACACAGTCAGGTTGCACAAGTTCCCAGGCACATGCGTTCCGAAAGTGTGCACCATAGGGCACCCAGTCTAATATCTTACAAAAAGAATGTGCCCCACATCGACTCTTGTGCTTCGTCTACCTGTTTTTCACTTTCTCATGGAATTTATTCTGGCTCATAAGGGACACAAAACCATGCTGACTATGCCAATCAGAATACGGTTCTCCGTAATTTCCGTCTCTAAGAAGTCTCTCCAACAACTTGCCCACTAGTGACCGAAGACTCACTGGCCTGTAATTCTCAAGACTATCCCTATTACGTTTCTTGAACAAAGAAATAACATTTGCCAATCTCCAATCCTCCCGCACTACTCCTGTGACCAGTGATGACGCAAATGCCATGTCCAAAAGCCCAGCAATATCTCCGCTCGCTTTCTCTAATTACCTGGATTGCATACCTTCTAGCATCGGGAAATGGATTATATTCATGTATTCCCAGTTTCCAGCTCGTAATTCTCAGCGTCTGCATGCCTCAGCACACCTGCCTTTTTTCGCTGTATCCAAATGCATCAAGATCTCGCTCACTGGTGAATACCGAAGCAAAGTATCAGAAAGGACTTTCACCGCCTCCTTGCACTCCAGACACATGTTTCCTCTTTTATCTCTTATCTCTTACACTTTCTCTCTCTCGTTACCCTCCTGTCTTTCACCTATGCCTTCTCCTGACCTCTTTTAATTCTTCTGTCTATTGTTAAATCCCTCCTGCCTTCCAACGCTTTAAGAATATTTATTTCTTCTTCTTGAAGAGGTGTTCCATATCTCTCATCAACCAGGGTTACTTTACGGTGCCATCCCATCCCCGCCTCAATGAAACAAGCCAATGCTGAACCCCAAACTAGTGCTCTATTAGCAATTTCCATATTTCTCTTGTGCATTTGAAGGAACAAATCGCTTCCCTAATTCGGCTCCCACGTTCCTACCCATTAGTATCAGTTAAATATTATGAAGGACCCCATGCACCCCTCATACAATCTCTTCTCCCTCCTCCCGTCTGGGAAAAGGCTCCGAGGGATTCGGGCTCTCACGACAAGACTATATAACAGTTTCTTCCCCCAAGTTATCAGATTCCTCTATACCCGAAGCCTGGATTGACACCTTGCCCTATTGTCCTGTTTATTATTTATTGTAATGCTGTTTTGTACTCTTTATGCAGTCCAGTGTAGGTCTGTAGTCTAGTATAGCTTTCTTTGTGTTTTTTTATTATGTAGTTTAATCTAGTTTTTTGTATTGTGTCATGAAAAACGTTGTCTCATTTTTACTATGCACTGTACCAGCAGTTATGGTCGAAATGACAAAAGAAGTTGATTTGACTTGATATTGTCTGCTGGTATCCCAGTGTAAGGTATGTCGAACAGCTGTGCTCTATCGTTCTGAAATGCTGACACGCGGAGAGATCAGTTTCCTGACCCATTTGGTATTAGCACAAGCTGTAATGTTCACGAGTCCGCCTGCCCGCTACTTGTGCCAGGTCTCCTTCCCGTACACAACTGAGAAATTCTGTCACATCTAAACATTTAAACAGGGGAATTGCGGATGAATGTCAGTGAAGTTTAAGTTGCCTTTGACAACAGCTCAGTTAATATAAGCACCTGTTCAATATCTATGTCACGATCTGTCACTGCCTCTGTGTGTTGTTTCACTTTTGGTGATGGGAACTCTGTACAGAGTACTCTAAAACGAGTGTTTGTTCCCTTCCTACTTCTGACTTCCACTCACAGTCTAATGACATACAATCACACCACGGTGTCCTTCTTTACCGCAGCTGTGACGCTGTCAAAATCTCCCTGTGTTTAAAAGACTTTCCCTTTACTCTTTTTTACGCGACTATGAGCATTTTGAAACATCTGAACCCTGAAAAGTTCATTCCTCTCCTTGAGATTGAATTGACTTTATTTCTTACATCCTTCACATACATAAGGAATAAAACTCGATCGGTTACGTTTCCGTCTAAATGTGCAATGTACAATCCTATGAATTTATAATAATTTATCATAAATAGAACAGTCAATGTAACATAGAAAAAAACCCAAATCAGCGTGAGTTAATCAATTTGATGGCCTGGTGGATGACGCAATCACGGAGCCTGTTGGTCCTGGCTTCTATGCTGTGGTACAGTTACCAGGATGATTGTCAAGTCTCCGTGATAGTTTGACATTTATTCATTTCAGGATGTCCGGGCACAATATTTTTTGAATTTATGACATATTTGCCAAACCTAATGATTTATTCCAAATGTTTTATTATAAAACTCAGCTGAATTGCAATTGGTGTGGGCGTTATCTACAAAGATGATCTTTTAACATTAAAACATACTTCATTCCATCCTTCAGCTCTTGTCTGAATTTCTTCTGTGTCAGTGTATAGATGCAAGTATTGGTGCACACACTGAGAGTTTGCAACATGTACGCAGATTGTTGTAGTATGTATACCGGGGAACTCAAATATCTGTCGAGGTAATAGTAATTTACCGTTTGCCATTTCAGCGAACGAGCTACATAGGGCATCCAAAGTAATATGAAATTAGATGAAATTGCAAACAATAAAATCATCGATTTTCTGCGGTTTTCCAACTCGGTATCTTTCAGATTATCACAGCCCTGCCGAAGCCCTCTGCGGACTCTATTTGCCGCAATTATATGTCTGACTGTTAACCCATTGAAGATAACAATTAAGCCGATTGGTAGCAATGGTGTTGAAATGCCATCTAGTAATTCGTATCCTTTCCACACGGGTGAAGTAGAGTATTCATCTGTGAGGGCGCAACGCCACGGTATGCTGTCAATAATAACGTAAGGTTCAACAGTAAAGTAAAACGGGACATTTTTCCCGCAGCTTACTATAACCACGGTCACCATAACCACCGTTGCTGTTCTCTCAGTGCAGTATCGTTCTCCGAGCTTTCGACAACATATTGCGATGAAACGATCGAAGGTAAAACTGACTGTAAACCAAACAGAACATTCCATCGTCACAACATATAATACGCCTGTGACTGCGCATACAGGAGTGATGAGCAGGAATCTAGAATAAATGTAGATATTGTTGGTCTGTTCCACTAAAGCGAAAAAAATAACCGCCATCATATCCGCTGTCGCCATTCCAACCAGGTAACGGGTGATGCATTTGGAGAGTCCGCATTTTCCCCGAGATAGGATCACAATCGCCGTTAAATTAACTACAAGAAATTTGGAGAGAAATAAAAATCAACACAGAATTATCGTTAGCTGCAAATGTCTGAATGCCCACCATTTTTCCAATGCTAAGCAGGGAATGTTTTTTTTTTTGTTTTGGAAGTGAAAAGCAGGAATTCAATTTGTGTGGAATCTGTCCGTGCACTCCGGCTGGACAATAATGGACAGAATTAGCAGTGGGTTGGTGACTTTCCGACAGATTAGAGGCCGGCATCTGCTTTCCACGTCACGTACCCGTGATGGTCGATCACTCCATAATCAACACAAATTCCGTTATTTGAGGTGAAGTAGCTAAAGGGTTTATGTGTAGTCAAAACATGAGATTTAATGCATAAGTTATAATTTAACGTTTTATGGAAGAACAGACCGAAGTGTCGATATTCGACTGGCTGGTCAGTTGAAAAAGCTTCTGATCTGGAAAAACGAACACGATCGGCTCAGGAAGATTAGTAAGGTGAAACTGTGGAACTATGGCAATATCGGCAGCAAAGTAATTGACAAAATAACTAAAGGGCATCACGTAGCAACAATATGGAAGTTGAATAACAAAACTATCAGATGTTTTAATCCTGAATTCTAGAAACACATTTCAGACGAAGGTAGCATTGGTGCTCAGTAAAAGTCCAAACAGCGCAAATGAACAAAATCAAGATGACTACGGTACCATACATAGAGTGACCAGCTCGAGTACCTTACCAGGGATACCAATCGCTACAATTGTCGGATAGAAAACGCCCGCGATGTAGTAAATCGCTGGATATCCCATATTCCGTCAGAGGCAGCGTTCAGTTGCAGGGAACGATCCAAATGCTCGTATTGACTGGTGGCAGGTTTTACAGAGTTATATGCAATTCAGGGTAATTCCGCTGAGGCAATTAGTGTGGTTATGACAACTGTCGCATGAGGAACAGCCAGCTACACAAACAGTTACATTAAAATGTTTTCTCACTCTGTAAACTGGCCAATAATTTGTATCCTCAAGGGATGTTACAAGTTATTATCTTTTAGACAAAGGATAATACGAACGTTACCTATGTACTCCAAGACATTTAATGTCAGCTGCTAAAATGGGACATTTTCTGCTCAGTGTTGTTACTACAATAGGCAATCATCCTGAGAAATCAAGATGGACAATCAACTTCAAACAGATTTATTTTGCCTCATTCAACGGAACAACGGAACATTCACTGTTGATATTGAGGGCAGGTTTTCAGCTAAGCAGGTGAAATAGGGTAGAATTTATTGAGGGGGAAGATAGGATAATTTTCACTGTCGCTTGTTTTAGTCATTTCGAGTCATTTGAATGGCAAAAGTCACAGTATCGGCTGAGGACATGTATCAATATAAAACACGTTGTACGTCTGTTCTTTTGAGCATATAAAAGAGATAGAGAGTAATATTCGAGGGACCTTTAATAATAAAAAGTTACGCGCCCTAGGAATCAATCCTTGTGCACGGATTGATGAACGTTCGTTTCTCGATTAGCCGAGAGTGGATGTTTGATTATTTGACTCTGACAAGTGCAGTACACGGATTAGTGTCAGGCCCATTGTTTTTTAATACCATGTATGCTAATGACTGAGATGTTAATGTAGGAAACTGAATCAGAAGAATTGCGGACGACTCCTCATTTGGCGGCGTTGCTCCAGCCAGGAACTCTACCCAAGCTTGTAGCTTGATGTTGACTGTCTGGGAGATGGGCTGAAAAATGGCAGATGGCATTTAATACAGACAAGTGGAAGATGATCTGCGTTGTGAGGAAAGATACAACAGGTTTCGACGCACATATTGAATATGTGGACTTCAGTGTGCAGTATTTAATAAGAGACCTGGAGATACAGATAGATAATTCCTGGAAATCGGCGTCACGGGCAGATCGGCTCGTATTGAACTCTGATCACAGTGACCTTCACAGTCAGATCACGGAATACACGAGTTGGGACGTTATGTTGAATCTGTACAAAATGCTGGTGAGGCCGTCGATAGAATATCGTGGGCTGTTCTGACCACCTACATACAGTTTGAAATATCAGTAAGCTTCAAAATGTCCAGCGACAATTTGAAAGGAAGAGTTCGGGAAATGAACAAGGTGAATGCACGCAGGTTTTCCTCATCCAGGGTCTGTACTATAGACACTATAGAGAGGGTGCGTGGATACTAGAGAGGGAGTGCAGAGGCGATTAACAAGGGTGTTGGCTGGAATACAGGTTGTACCTTAGCAGAACAGCTTGATCTTTTCGCCTTGTGGTGACAGGGGATGAAAGTTGACCTGAAAAATGAAGAGAGTCATTGATCGCCTGGACAGTCAGATTTTATTTCCCCCGGAGCCGAAATGGCTAACACAAGAGTGCATAGTTTTAATGTGCTTGGAAATAGGTAGAGAGGTGAAACGAGGGGTAAGTTTTTCACACAGAGAGAGCAGTGTGCACGGAATGCAGAGCAGGCGGCGGTGGTGGCAGCGGATAAAATAGGGTATTTTAAGAGTCTTTTAGACAGGTACATGGAGCATAGAAAAACAGAGGGCTGTGCGCTCGGGGAAGTCTGAAGATTTTCCAGAGTAGATTACATATATGGCACAACATTGTGGACCGAAGGACCTGTAATATGCTGTAGATTTCTATGTTCTATGTTCTGTCGTTTGACTAAATCTACAACTAGAGTTCATCGGCTCGAGGAGAAAATTGAAATATGCAAATAGTGTATTTGGTAGAACTTATTCACAGAGGGTCGAGTGAGTGTGGAAGGAACTGCAAGCGTAACTGGTAGATCGGATTCAATTGTATCATTTCAGTGAAGGTTGTGTAGGTACATGGCTAAGAGTCGGACAGAAGGTGCAGATAAATGGGGCGGGGTGGAGGATCACAGAGAAATGACTTAGATGTAAGGAAGTGCCTATATCTCTGTAGTGGTAACCTGTGACTTCACGACTATCTCTGTCCGATTTCCCTATTCAGCGTCTTCTCATTTTCGTCACCAATCTAAGCATGTGCAGAACAGAGAGTGTGCTCAAGCTCAGCTTTCAAGCTGATTTCCTTTGGTTTTGTAGTGCAAACTACTCTGTGCCTATTGTGGAACTCGTACCGATGAACGTCCCTCGGGATATTGGAAATACAAAGACTCGCCATTCTACATCCAGTGTGGAACCTGTAAAAATGTGCAACCCTCGGTTGACTGGAGAGGGTATCATGTCTGTATGTATCGTGGTATCATTGGAGGATGACTCGCCTCTCTGTATCCATCATGGAGCTGGTATCGATATGCGATGTGTGGAACTCGTATCATCACTATGGTCTGACTCACCACACTGTATGCATTGTGGAACTCGTACTGATGCGTGGCCCTCGGCTTCTTTGAGAATATCTTAGCGCTGATAACACGCTTTTCCCTCTCACACTTTGAATACGATTTGTGAGGCTAACTGCGCTGGTCTCACCGTGTGATTCGTCTTTTCTTGTAAATTCTATCAGTAACTCGGAAACGGTTGTCATTTGCTGCGAAAGCAATTCATTTCAAGACCTATTCTACCATTTCATTGTCCACTGCGCCATTAATCAATATATCCTGTCCATTGATCAATACATCAACGCTCGTACTAGTTTTGTTGATTACTGCGATATCTGTGTTGTTACCAAGACATCATTTATTGTCTGTCTCCAATTGCTCCTCCGATGGCAATGATTAACATCTTTTTTACATGATTGCAGCCCTTCAGGTGGCGAATGGGAAGAAGTAAAGAATAACAGTGACGTGCGGAGATATACTTATCGGCAAAGCAGTTTTCTGACTCACACGTGGACTCTGAGATGGAGAGTTGCCCTACAACTGTAGTCATTGTTCTGGTTGCCTGGACGAAATGTGATGAAGCGGGGTCCTTTGCTGAAGATATCAACAGTCCTATTTAACGTGTTTACACGTTCATTCGCTAACGTAAAAGGAGGCTAATGTATAGAGGGTAAATGTGAAACGGTAGTGTTCCACAATGCGATACCGGAATCAGTATTGGGTCTCACCAATGTTGAATGAGGGAGGCCATGTAGATGCAGGTAGGGCAGTTGTAACGCTTGCAGTGATAAGTGCCCGGAAGGAGATTAGTCGGGAGGGATCGTGGAGTAGGGAGAGACGTGATACTTGCAGAAACCGCAGAAAGGGCTGGAGGCCATGTCGGGAATTATATCGTTGTAAGATTCCCGTTGAAGACGGAGGAAGTTACCGACGAAGAATGCTGGATGTGTGTTAGGTAACAACATAAAGTTCTCTTTTTTCTCTCTCTCCAGCTAGACCAAGGATGCGGAAATAACAGAGAGGGTGCAGAAGAGATTTACAAAGATTTGCCTGGATTAGAGAGCATGCCTTATGAAAATCCGTTGAGTGAACGCCACCTGTTTTACTTGGAGCGACGGGGGATGAGAGGTGACCTGCTGGAGGTGATAACGTGGAGAAGCATTGATCGTGTGGATAGTCAGAGGCTTTTTCCCAGGGTTCAAATGTCTAGCACGAGTGGGCACAGTTATAATCTGTTTGGAGGTAGGTTGACAGGAAATGTCAGGGGTAAATCTTTTACGCAGGGGACGGTGATTGCATTGATTGGGCTGCCGGCGATGGTGGTGGAGACGGTTACGATAGCGTCCTTTAAGAGAAGCCTGGACAGGTACACGGAGCTTAGAAAATTAGAGGGCTATGGGTAACGCTATGTAATTTCTCAGGTAAGGACATGTTCGGCACAGAATTGAAGACCGAAGGGCCTGTGTTGTGCTGTAGGGTTTCTATGTTTCTATGACGCTGGAGGAAGGTCAGGGTAAGTTTTCCAGAAGGTGAAATATAGATATCGAGAAATACTCAACCGTTTCAGGGTGCTAATGTCGTTAAGTCAATCGTAGGTCAGGCAAATTTTGTGCAAAAAGAAACAATGAACCCCGTAAAATAATGATGATTACTTTCTGAAGTTAATGTGAATGCAAGAAACTCCTCCAAATTTCAAGCGTGTGAGGATGTTTATTTCTGGATCCTCAATGGGAAGTACCTAATGACACAGGCCGACGTAATGTTGGCAAGAAAATGTTGTCCTGCCAACCCTGCAACGAAATTCCAGGTGCTGTGCCTCCGGTGAATACAATTACTGTCATTGTCGTTCTGAAGAGGTGGATTTTGGACTGGAGAAATGAATATCGTATACACTTATTATGCTAAATATCATCAACTACAACTAGCATTGAATTATTAACGGTTCAGTGAAACGTGGTTATTCCACCTTCGTAACACATATACATTTACTTCATTTTACCCGCTTAAAAATTCCCTGTCGTTCACAGACAGCCATTGTGCTTTGCCATCGATCAGACCTGATACTTATTTAGTGCACGTTGTTGATACTATGAAAGTGACGAATTATTAATGTTTCTCTAATTAACAGCTCACGTTGCGTGCCAAAATAAAATCTACCAGACCCTTCATTTTAAAATGTTGTAAACAGCATCTTCATTGTACCTCTGGTGCCGGGCTTGTCATACTATACCCAGCGGCATCTCATTCACTTTTAGTTCTCTCCTGACACCCAGTTTTTACCAGTGGCTCCAGGACTGTCACAGACTATAGGAACATTGATGGCCACATTGTACTATCAGTGCTAATTCTGACACGCCATTGTTAACATCACTGCCTGCCCAGTTCCACGAATACTGCCATGTTATTATCTCATCTTATTCGGTCCCATGAACTCTCACAGAAAGAATGTCACTGCTTATTCAGAACCATCTTGAAGTACACTAGCAACTTCATTGCTTGTCCATCCTCATGATGGACACAGCGAAAAACAAGATGTTTGACCATAAAACCATATCAATATCCCTCTTTGTCAACAATGATGTTCAACACAATCACCCACTGTTAGCAATAATGCCCTGCAATCAATGATCGCACTGTAACTGGATATCAGAACATATTCGTTATGTATTTATTTGTCAATGCCTGTTTCCTTGCAGGAAATAAAATGCTGACTAAATAAAATTACAAACTGCAGTATCAATACTTCAAATGTGCAATCAGTAACGGCATTTATAGTGCCCTGCACAACCGGAGATAGCTATACGATGAGGACAGAATCTCCGTGCAACTTATCGTTCAGAGGAGAGAGTTGTACGGTCAATATACCAACGAGTGACCGAAGCATCAGTGGACATAAAGACATTTAACTTCGGCTTTTGTTGTTATTTCCGTACTCATATCAGGTGTGACCCAGAAGATGAGAATAAATATTCACTCTTCCTTTTTTCTATCATCACATTGGACCATATTTATATTTCGAGGCACCTGCGCATTTTTATTTTCGTATGTCTAAATGAAATTCGGCGTTATTTGTTTGTAAGTCCTGTTGCACTCTCATATTTAGTCAGTCTGCACGGGGGGAAAAAAAACATTGTTCCAGACATTGTTCAGTGGGTTCCCGGATAACGAACCGCAATGACGAAAATAGGTAGAACTTGCATTCAGATAATGGGAACCACCGGGGAGCATACGAATGCCGAGTCTTCATCACTTCCACCTTTACACAACCGATATCATTTCCTCTGATGTCTCATACCAGGAATAAAACAGTGAATATAATTGTTAAAAAAAACCGTGTATACATGCAAACCTTTGTAAACAATGTGTTGTGTGGTGCGGATAAATGTGTATGTTTTAATTGTGTCAAGAAGGCGGTGTAGAACAACGAGAGAAAATTATTCAACACCACTGACCAGATGAATTACAGTCAAGGTGAGATGTAGTTAACCCGTTATAGTTCGGCACTTGCAGAATTACAAGAAACGTTCAGTTACATGTTTGTGTACAACAAAATTGAGACATTTTTGAAACTTTGAAATAATTGTAAATATTGCTCGAATGAGAAAAGCTTAAAAGGAACACAATAGAAAGGACTCTGTAGGAAGACCAGCAATCTGAAACACATAAACATGTGCCACTTGTATTCAGTGGTTAAAGGTAATGGTCCCGATCTGGGAATTGAAAAGTGGTTTCACTGAGTCAATGGTGTGTAAAACTTTATATTGTACAACTGAACTTTACTGCGGTTTCGTGTCATGATGAATATCTTAACTGCTGTTTGTTTTTTCCCCCCAGAACAATTACTACATACATACTGACAATGTCATTCCTGACCATGATGATGAAAATTATTCACTGCCCACACTAAGAATACTGTTGTCTCTGCAGACTTACCAGTGAGAATCATTTACTAATCGACATTGATTTAAGGTGACGAGAGAGAATTAATGGAAAGTGGAAAGATCACTTTTGACCAATAAAGTGAGTAGGTGTATGTGACAAGCTGCCCGAGGATGTGTTTGAGGTACAAATTTCAAGAACATTCAAATGTAATTGGACAGTCCATGGATAGGAACGCTTTAACGGGATAAGGTCAAAAAGGGAGCAAATAAGGATAGCTGAGATGGTACGAACCGCTTGGGCCGCTGGTTCTACATCAGTTTACTAAGACTATTTACTTTAAGACCTGGAATATTAATGGCTTCTGCGACTCTGTGCATGAGTTGTGCTTTTTTTCCGATTTCGGTCACCTGTGGCAGTTGGATTTCTGTGGTCTTTCATGGAAGGCAAATTATGAAAAATCACAACGACAACAAATGAAGTAACTTTGCTTGTCAATATATGCAAAGTCAGTTGGAAGAACGGGACTGATTCGTCTGGATAAATCGCATCCTCTCACCCAACTTCCTTGCATCCAATGGAGCAGCATCAGGTGCCATACTCCGGAGCTTTTTGTACCACTGCGTTGTGGGATCATGTACGGGTCTGCTGCAAGAAAATATCTTAAAATCCATTTAATTTTCCTTTCTGATTCAACAGCGGTATGTATTCACAATGAAATAACGCACCGTGGAAGTGTTGACGTCCATAAAAGTACAAATGTATCACGATGATATGCAATCTACTCATCAACCACTTGAAGTAAATCAGGGAAAAGTAGATTGTAATGAATACCTATCGGTCATTCAGTTTTCTGACCCATTGAATATTGGAGGGAAACCACTTGACGAAATCTAAACAAGCCAAAGCACATTTAAGCTAACGCCACTTTGTCTTCCCGCCACCAGTTTTCGTAACCAAATTTTGGACATAACAAGCGAACACAAATCTGATTTTTGACAAATTAGCTATTTCCTTTAAAGCCTGTAACAGAAAAATAACGGCACATTGCCTTCTTCCTTCCAGTTAAATGTGATCCTATTTGCCATGATACGCTTTCATAGACGTTATGATACATTTTGTGTGTAATTCAAAAAAATCTGGAGAGAAACCACTTGCCTGCAGCTAAATCCGCCAAAAAGCATTTATGCTAACGCCACTCTGCCTTTCTGCCACCAGTTTTCGTTATCCATTTTTTGACATAACAGGTAAACACAAATGTGAGTTTTAATAAACATTCTATTTCCTTTAAAGGTCATAATAGCAAAAAAACAACCCTCTTATTGTTTTCTTACTTTAATTTCAATTTTCTTCTGTGTTAAATATGATCATATCTGCCATGTTACGTTTCCATACATGTTCTGAGACGTTGTGCGTGTCATTCAAAAATATCTAATAGCGGGAGCATTTATCCTCGCAGATCTTGCTAAGCTACTGTTCAAATCAAGCGTATGCATTTCATGTCATTTCATGATATAATTAACGTCATTTCAAGGGTGGCTGTAATATCACGGGAGAGATGTCTTCTCTATTTAACACGCTTGCCGTTTAATCTGTCAGGAAATGTCGAGGAGGCTTGAGCCAAAATCAGAGCAGCGGAGCGGATCACGCGTGGAACAATAACTTCCATGACAGATCGCGAAATAATAAAACAGAATAACGCCAGAAGCCTGAAAGCAAGGGACAAAGGAAATTAAACACCATTTATAACAAGGTAAACGTTATTCTGGTTGAGTGAAACACAAAAACTGCTGGTTGAAGCCGACTTGTTCGATGAGAGAACAAGGATGGTGTTTGAGAACTGGGGTTAAGTAGGCTGCAGATCATCTGTATGGAACGAGTGGCAGGTGAATCCTATCAGCTGGGTGGAGAAAAGAATATGACGGCGTGAGCAGACCTGATTGAAACCCCACCACCCCCATCCTCCATGGCCGGGCCCGGACGGCCATAGCCGATCCGGATGGGTCCGGTAGAACTCAATGATGAACGATTTATCCAAGGTGCTGTTACGAAGGAGGACGTCACGGGTTGGGCAAGTGAGACAGACGACACTGATTACGGAACGCTCATTAATCATTTACTTACGAACAGCAAGAGCTGTGACAATCCTTGCTGCAGAAAGAGAGATCCTGATTTCAGTGAAGAACATTCCCTGTCTGTTTCTATTTCAACCTCTGCCAATAATCAGAATATTTAACGGGTTTTCAATTTAATGTGGATTCCATACGCTTAATAGCATTTGCAGCGTTAACGGGACTAAAAGTTAATTTTCGTCATTTTCTGCATTTGTCTTAATATTTCTGTATATTGGATCAAGAGTAGGCATTTCTTGATGACCAGAAATTCGCAAAAAGGATTCCGGAATTACTGGAATGTGAGTTCTCGTGACCTGGACATTGTGAGCATGAATCAATCCATAATATTGATCTTTACTCTATCCGGCAACGTCATGTTACTCATTCTGACAGCATCTGGGAATCATTCTTATCCTCTTTTCGCCATGTTTCAGACCCCGACATGTATTCTTTTGCAGGTGTGATTGAATAAATCGGAAACCTACTCACATACATCATTCCCTGATCAAACATCGGTATTTAAGCATTTAAGTATTTACCCACACTAAATTCAGGGAAGAATCAAACACTTGATATTATTGCCTCCTTGCAGGATAATTTTGATATTGACCAAGAAAAAAAAAGTCAATCCATTTTTTCGCGTCTTTGTTAGTGTAGGTTTTATTTCATGCCCGCTGTCACAACTTGCATCGTTCTATCAGGAATCCGGATTGTTATTGGGAAAAAGGAGTGACATCTAAACAAAGTGATTAATGTCCTTCTGGCTAATTGCGCAGTCTATGTATTGTATCGAGTGATTATACTTAGTGTAATGTGAGAGGAAAAACGATTCAATGAGTAGAATAGAAGGGAAATGAATTCTAAGGCAAAGCCTGCATCGGCGGCACCGCAGATCATTGTCAGAGTGAAGAACAGCCGAGCTACACATGGGTTGAACATTAGTTTCTTGGGAAACTACAGAAATCGGTAGTTTAATTTTCCCATTTAATATCAGAGAAGCTATACAATATACACCATCAAATTCTTGTTCTCCACAGACATCCAGGGAAACAAGAGCATACGCCAAAAGATGAGAGAAATTAAAATTAAAAAATCCGATTTACTTCATTCGAGATTCATCAATACACCCTCTCCCACCAACACGAGAAAGAATGAAGAATATACTCAATTATTTTACTGTAATTTGTGAAGAAAAGTCATGAATACATTTATTGAATCTATTTGTACATGTTATTTTATTTTAACCTCGTAGGCTTATGAGTTGAGTTAACATACACTGAGTTGGCTCTGATTGAAAATTCAGGCTCGAAGCTGCCAGCTGATTCCGGATGCCACCGAGTGCCCACGGTCTACATCAGGCGTTGAATGATGTTTGCTTTCATAACAACAAAATCTGTAGCTTCGTGAACCGCCGCTCAGAATTGTCCAGAATACAGTAAGGCCATAACATAGTCCCGACTAGGAGTTGAGGATGCCATCGTCTACCTGCTGAACCGTGTCTACGTCCACCTGCACAAGCCGGCGAGCACTGTGAGGGTCATGTTTTTTGACTTCTTCAGTGCGGTCAATAACATCCGCCCTGCTCTGCAGGATGAGAAGCTGACAGTGATGCAGGTGGATGCTTCACTGGTGTAATGGATTATTGATTACCTGACTGGCAGACCACAGTACGTGCGCTTGCAACACTATGTGTCAGACAGAGTGGTCAGCAGCACTGGGGCTCCACAGGAGACTCCTGTCTCCCTTTCTGCTCACCATCTACACCTCGGACTTCAACTACAACACAGAGTCTTGCCATCTTCAGAAGTTTTCTGATGACTCTACCATAGTTGGATGCATCAGCAAGGGAGATGAGGCTGAGTACAGGTCTGCGGTGGGAAACTTTGTCACATGGTGCGAGCAGAATCATCTGCAGCTTAATGTGAAAAAGACTAAGGAGTTGGTGGTGGACCGAGGAGGATTAAGGCCCCGGTGACCCCTGTTTCCATCCAAGGGGTCAGCGTGGACATGGTGGAGGTTTACAAATACCTGTGGATACGAATTGACAATAACCTGGACTGGTCAAAGAACACTGAGGCTGTTTACAAGGAGGGTCAGAGCCGTCTCTATTTCCTGAGGAGACTGAGGTCTTGTAACATCCGCCGGACGATGCTGAGGATGTTCTACGAGTCTGTGGTGGCCAGTGCTATCATGTTTGCTGTTGTGTGCTGGGCAGCAGGCTGAGGGTAGCAGACACCAACAGAATCAACAAACTCATTCGTAAGGCCAGTGATGGTGCGGGGGTGGAATTGGACTCTCTGATGGTGGTGTCTGAAAAGTGGATGCTGTCCAATTTGCATGCCATCTTGTACAATGTCTCCTATCCACTCCATAATGTACTGGTTAGGCACAGGAGTACATTCTGCCAGAGGGTCATTCCACCGAGATGCAACACTGAGTGTCATAGGAAATAATTCCTGCCTGTGGCCATCAATTGGACTTATTTCCAATTGACATAACTTAACTATTATTATTTAATTATTTATGGTTTTATATTGCTATATTTCTACACTATTCTTGGTTAGTGCGACTGTAATGAAACCCAATTTCCCTCGGGATCAATAAAGTATGTCTGTCTGTCTGTAACAGACATTTTGCACATTGACTCATGTACCACAGCACGCAGGTTAACGGACCAAACATCCCGATCATTTACCCATGACATGGATCACGTGTGAAATTCGTCACACCATCCACGCTGTCAGCCCGACCAAGCGCGGTTTCAGCTCACATCCGTGAGTGAAGCTTAGCAGGACGATGGCGTCTATTGGCGAATACTTTGCTTGCACTTTCGGGAAAAAAAGCTGTATTTCCATCTTTGATTGTTTCCTTTTTCAAGGTTATATTGAAGACCCTGATCTGGGTTTACACACTGACCTCGATTCTCGGCTTCGGCTTCGGCGAGGGAGGTGGATAGGTGAACTTCGTTTTTTGGCTTTTCCTTGCATTTATTTTGAGGAATAGAGAGCACGTCGGTATTTTGCTCTGGGTGTCAATTTGGGAATCCTGGGAATTTTGCAGTCACCCAGATGGCCACATCTGCGCTAGGTGCCCCGAGATGTTACTCCTGAGAGACGGTGTTAGGGATCTGGAGCTGCGGCTCGATGATCGGCTTATTAGGGAGAGTGAACAGGAGATAGAGAGGAGCTAGAAGGAGTTAGTCACACCAAGGCTGCAGGAGTTAGATAAATGTGTGACTGTCAGGGAAGGGATGGGAAGAGCTCTGATAGCAGAGAGCACCCCTGTGGCCAACCCCTCAGTAATCGTTATCTCGTTTTGATTGTGGTTGAAGGGGATCACCTGACAGAGGATGACCAAGGCGATCGGGTCTCTAGCACTGAGCGTGTTTCCGTGGTTCAGAAGCGAAAGAGGAAGATGAGGAATGTGGTAGCCATACGGGATCCCATAGTGAGGGAAACAGACAGGAGGATCTGTCAGCCTGATTGAGATACAGGCACGGAGTGTTGCGTCCCAGATGCCAGGGTATGGGATGTCTTGGATCGCGTGCAGAATATTCTGATGGGAGAGGGTGAACAGCCAGAAATCGTGGTACACGTCGGTACCAATGTAAAGGTAGAGAAAAGGTAGGAAAAAGAGAGAATTCAGGGCATTAGGTAGGAAGCTGAAAAACAGGACTTCGAGTGTAGTAATCTCGGGAACTCTGCCCGTGAAATCCATGAATACATAATTAGGTGAATTAATGTGCGGCTGACAGACTGCTGTAGGGGACAGGGCTTCAGATTCCTGGATCATTGGGGCCTCTTCTGGGGGAGGTACGGCATGTACAAAAAGGACAGGTTACGCCAGAACCCAAAGGCGTCCAATATCCTAGCGGGCACATTTAATAGAGCTGTTAGCGAGCGTTTAAATTAATTTAGTAGCGGTTATAGGAGCCGGAGTGGTAGGGCTGAGGAAGGGGAAATCATAAATAAATCAAAGATAGCATGCAACAGAGATTATAGAAAGACCAGGCAGGAGATGCAGCTTAGTTCACATCAGTGGCATTAGTTACAGGGCAATAGAGGCGTGATGCAGTTAAAACAGAAAGCACCAAATACTGGACTAAAAGTGTTACATTTGAATGCACGCAGCATAAGGAATAAAATGGACAATCTTAAAATCCAGCTACAGACTGGAAAATATGACACTGTGGCCATCTCTGAAACTTGACTAAAGGATGTTTGCCATTGGGAGCAGAACGTTCAAGGATATACGATGTGTCCCAAAAACAGTTTAGTAGGCAGAGGGGGTGGCGTGGCTCTGTGTATAAGAGATTATATTAGATGATTGGAAAGAGATGACGTAGGATTGGAAGGTGTATAGTCTCTCTGGGTTGGGTTAAGAAATGGAAAGGGGTAAAGGACCTTAACGGCAGTTATATACAGGCCTCCAAGCAGCTGCCGGGATCTGGATTACAAATTACTGCAGGAGATAGAAAAGGCGTGTCAGAAAGGCAAAGTCGTGATAATAGTTGGGGATTTTAACATGACCGTGGATTGGGAAATCAAGGTAGCAATGGACCACAAGAGAATTTGAAATATTCCTTCATACAAGCAAATACACAACAAATATTACATCAACGTAGAGCACAAATCAAGCTTAATCACTATAGGCATGTTAAATCAAATGAAATATGAAGTTGCACAAGTGTTGGAAAGGAACCGACCCGAAGACCACAACAGTACTATTCAGCAAAATAATGTAATTGCAACCCACCGAAGCAATGATGAAAGTTCAAATTCCCAACAGCAACAAATACATATGTAGAAATTTCTCGGAATGCAGAGGAAGCTTAGAGGAAAGACAGAATCATCCTCATATTTAACACTACACGAGACCCAGCAAAAGATATTACCTCTGCTTGCATATGTAAAACATACATCATTGTAATTGCAGAAATTATTAAACTCTCTCAATAATATTATAATTCGAAAACGTATAGGAAAACTTGACACATTTGAAGAACAAGACAGAGTAACACAATTGTGAGTATTAACGGTGGTGCAGTACAATGACACCAAAATAGAGACGCGAATTTACAGGAAATCAAAACGAGGTAAAGAAATGAGAACACCGAAATGGCAGAAGAGGCTAAGAAACAAAATTGAAAAGTTAAGAAAAGAAGTAGTCCGCCTAATGGAATATAAAATGCACAGCACAATCAAGAATTTTTAAGAAAAAGCTGGGAAAATACTAAGCAAATATAACGTCCATAGAAGATTAGCATAAGTAAAGCATTTTGGAAATTGTAATACATTAAAACCGGACTAAACACACATAACCAGACTAAACAGAACATGAAATGCACCAGACAAAGAAAACAGAGTTATCAGTTCAAAAACAATGACAATGATTTAGGGTTGATATTGAAACTAAATTCAATGCACCAAAACGTTATGATTCTCAGCATAGAAACTGAACAAACACAGAGATAATAAACATTTCGTCTAATATCGGGACAAACAGAGTTAGGCAAAATCAAGAAGTGAGCTCGATTAGGGAGGGACAGAACACGCACACAGGATTGAAGAAATATGCATACCTGGTTACAATGGAAATGTTGAAAGAAGTTATAAAATATACATAGAAGTGGAAAAGTATTGGACTGATAATATGCATAAATATTGAGGAAAAGTATTCTTGTTTTCATCTGTACCTATTAACGCATGTCAAAAAATTTCTTAAGTATTCTGTAAAGGTGTTTACATTTCAACAGATGGTAAAACATATTTTTTACCCAAAGGGGAAACACAGATTTTGCATCGAAAAATATGGTCATATAACTTGTTTACTAACGACAGAATATATAACGTTGTAACATCAAGTATTTAGCAGATAAAGAACAACTGATAACAGATTCCATAATTGCCAGTTAAGCCCGGCGGTAATGAGAAGTGTTCCGTGTTTCTACATTCATGTACCAAGAAGACGTCGACTCTGTCCCACACTCACGGTTAACAGAAGATCGTAATATATATAAACTATTACCAATATTTATAAAATTCCTTCAACCTCTGTTGAAGTATTGGTGTATCTTGTCTCTGTAAATACTAACAAAATTTAGCTATCAGAATGAACTGAGACTTTTTTCCAGGACGATTCCCTAAGTCCACTAAGGTTCTGCCTAGCTTTAAACCTGCTTCAAACAATTGAAAAATGTGCTGAAGAATAATATGCTGCAGAATTAATAAAGAAATTTAATAATAATAAATTTCTGCACCGATTTGCACGTCAGGCAGATATTCTGCCAGGAAAATTTTGGCTTTCCAATTTTGATGCACTAAGGAGAATGGTGCAGGTGATGCAAATAGATGGAGAATGGAGACAGAGAGTGAAAGAGGGAGAGAACGCCCGAGATATGATGAAATTTCCTTTTTAACAATTAGCATTTTTCTTTTACCGTAGATAATGTTTTTTTTTTTCCTGGGGCTTTGCTATTGCTTGGTTGGTAGTTGGAGGAAGTCGGTGCGTCTTGCCGCAATAACTGGTGGAGGGGGCGGTCAATGCTTTGCTGCTGCTTATGCGTGTGAGGGGCGAGTAGGGGGACGCTCTCGGGTTCCAAATGTTATACAGTTTGCCGTCCTTTGATGTACGCTTCTGTTTCCCTGGATGTCTGATGAACAAGAATTTGATGTTGTGCATTGTATACAATCTTTGATGTTAAATGGGGAACAATTGAACTGCCTACTGTTAAATTTTGTTGTTCTCCATGAAAGTAAGGACACACGTCTACCTAGTCTCTTCTTAACTCTGACTTCAGTTTCTGTCTCTGATCCACGGTGCCGCCGATGAAAGATTTGCCTTAGGATTCACTTCCCTTCGATTCTGCTCATTGAAACAGTTTTCCTCATTCATTAAACTAAGTACAATCACTCGATACAGACAATAGATTCAGCAATAGGCCAGGAGGACATTAATCACCTTGTTTAGATGCGACTCTTTTTTCTCAATAACAATCGGGATTCCTGATAGAATCGTGCAAGTTATAACAACGGGCATGAAATGAATCCGAACACTACTGAAGGCACAGCGACATGGATTGAAATACATTTTTCTTGCTCAATGTCAGAATAATCTTGCAAGGAGACATTATCAAGCGTTTGGCACTTCTCTGAATTTAGTGTGGGTAAATGCATACATACCGATGTTTGCACAGGAAGTGGTGTGCGTGAGCAGATTTCCGATTTGTTCAATGACACCTGTACAACAGGTGATGTCGCGACCTGAATACACGGCGAAAAAAGGGGATAAAATGTTTCCCAGATGCTGTCAAACTGAGTAATATGAAGTTGTCTGATAGCGTGGAGAGCAATATTATGGATTGTCTTCTGCTTATAATGTCCAGGTTACGGGAATTCACATTCCTGTAACTCCGGATTTTTTTTTTTTTGCGGTTTTCTGAGCACAAATAGATGCCAAAACTTCATCCTATGTACAGAAATATTAAATCAAATGCACAAAATCACCAAAGATAACTTTTAGTGGTGTGAACGCGGCAAATTCTGCAAAACACCTGACATCCAGATTAAATTCAAAATCCCATTTGAAATTGGCAGATTATTGGCAGAGATTGAAATACAAAGGAAATCAGGATCTGTCTTTCTCCTGCAGGGATTGCCACAGTTCTTGCTGCTGGTAAGTAGATGATTCATGAGCTTTTCGTAATCAGTGTCTTCTATCTCGCTTGCAAAACCCGTGACCTCCTCCTTCATAGCAGCAATTTTGATAAACCGTTCATCATTGAGTTCTGCCGGACCACTCCGGATTGGCTAAGGCCGTCGGAAAAAGGCCATGGAGGGTGATGATGCTGGTTCTTCTACCAGGCCTGCACATGCTGTCATATCCTTGTCTCAACCTCATCTGCCAGTTGTTCCATACACATTATCTGTAGCCTACTTAAACCCTGTCCTCAACCACCATCCTTATTCACTCATCGAACCAGTCGGCCTCAACCAGTAGTTTTTGGCTTTCACTCGACCTGCATAACGTTTATCTAGTTGCAAATTGCTTTTATTTTCCATTGCCCCTTGCTCTGTGGCTTCTGCTGCTATTCTGCTTTATTCTTTTCCGATCTGTTATGGAAGTTATCGTTCCCCGCTGAATCCGCTCCACTGATCTGATTTCGGCCCAGGCCTCCTCTGCATTTCCTGACAGATTGAACGGCAAGCGTGCTAAATAGAGAAGACGTCTCTCTCTTACGGCCGCCCTTGAAATGACGTCCATTATACTCTATGAAATGACATGAAATGTTTTCCCTTGATTTGAACAGTAATTGAGCAAAATCTGTGAGGATATATGCTCCTGTTATTAGATATTTTTGAATTACACACAAAACGTATCAGAACATGGATTAAAGTGTATCATGGAAGATAGGATCACATTTAACACAGAAGGAAGAATGCAATATGTCGTTTTTATTCTGTTACGAGTTTTAAATGAAATAGGAAATTTGTCAAAAATCTGATTTTATTTTTTTGTCCGCCTGTTGTGTCTAAGAGTTGGTCACAAAAACTGGTGGCAGGAAGACAACGTGGCGTAGGCATAAATGTGCTTTGGCTTGTTTAGCATTTTTCACGTGGTTTCCCTCCAGTATTCAATGGTTCAGACCACTGAATGGCCGATAGGTATTCTTCACAATCTACCTTTCCTTGATTTACGTCAAGTAGTTGATGAGTAGATTGCACATCATCCTGATAAATCTGTGCTTTGACGGACGTCAATACTTCCACGGTGCGTCATTCCATTGTAAAGTCATACAGTTGTTGAATCAGAAAGGGGAAAAAATGAATTTTAAAATATTTTCTTTGTACCAGAACCCGTACGTGATCCCACACCACAGTGTTAAAATAAGCGTTCCGGAGTATGACACCTCATGCTACTCCCTTGGATGCAAGAAATAGGGTAGGAGGGCAGGATTTATCCAGATGCAGCAGCCGAGTACTTCGAACTGACCTTGTATATATTGATGAGCAAAATAACCTCATTTGTAAACGTTGTAATTTTGCATAATTTGCCCTCCATTAAAGAACTCAGAAATCCAACTGCCACAAGTGTATCAAGTCGGAAACGAAGCACAACTCATCGCAGAAGCTATTCATGTTCCAGTTCTTAAAGTAAATAGTCTGTGCAAACGGATGTAGAAACGACGGCCCAAGCTGTACTTACTATCTAAGCTATCCTCATTTGCTCCGTTTTTAACGTTATTCCGTTAAAGCGTTCCTATCCATGGTCTGTACAATTACATTTTAAATGTTCTGAAAGTGTGTACCTCAACACATCGTCGGGCAGCTCGTCCCATGCACTTACTCACGTCATTGGTCAAAAGTGATCCCTCCACTTCTTACTAATCCTCCCCGTCACCTTAAATCAATGTCAATTCGTAACTGATTGTAACTGGTATGTCGGCAGTGACAACAGTATGTTTAGTCTGGTCAGTGATCGGCCTGGATTACCAGTGTCGTCATCATCATGATCAGCAATGTCATTGTCAGTGTGTGGCAGTAATTGTTATTGACAGATGTCAAATTTACAGTAGTAATTGACAGACAGCTATCTCCATTTGTGCAGGGCACTATAAATGTCATTAATGAGTAGACATTTGTGGTATTGATTCTGCAGTCTGTAATTTGTGTGTTTACGTTTTATTTGCTGCAAAGGGGCGGATATTGACAAATAAATACATAACCAATATGTTCTGATATCCAGTTGCAGCTATCGAATTACTCTCTGACTCTGAAGCCTCTGACTATTCACACGATCAATGCCTCTCATCCGTTTATACACTTCTATCAGGTCACCTCTCATCGTCCGTCGCTCCAAGTAAAAATGCCGAGTCAACTCAACCTATTTTCATCAGGCATGCTCCCTAATCCTGGCAAATCTTTGTAAATCTCCTCTGCACCCTTTCTCTGGTTTCCACATCCTTCCTATAGCTGGACAAAAGAATAAAAATCTTCATGTTTTTAACCTAACTGAGCTCTAGCATTACTCCTCCGTAACTTCCTCCGTCTTCAACGAATCTTACAACGATTGAATTCCCTACACAGCCGCCATCGCCTTCTGTGGTTTCTGCAGGTATCCTGTCACTCCCTTGTCCACTATCCCTCCCTACTAATCTCCTTTCCGGCATTATTATCACTGCAAGCATTACAAGACAACTACCTGCATCAACACGTCCTCCCTCATTCCCATTGATGAGACCCAATATAGATTCCGGTACCGCATTGTGGAACACTATCGCTTCGCATTCGTCTTCTAAAATCCATGCTTTCTGCATTAGCGAATGAACGTGTACGTGTACAGTGCTCGTCCAGGCAGCATCTCCAGCGTCGGGACCAATGACCACAGTTGCAGGGGAACTCGCCACTTCAGAGTCCCCGTGTGAGTCAGAAACCTGCTTTGCCTAGAAATACATCTACGTTCAGCACAGCTCTTTTCTACCTCTTCCCATTCGCCACGGTAAAGGCTTCAATCGTATAAAAGAGAAGTTAATCACTGCCATCGGAGGAGCAATTGGAGACAGATAATAAATTATGCCTTGGAAACAACACAAATATTGCCGAAATCAACAAAACTAGTACGAGTGTTGATCTATTGATCAATGAACCGGATGTATTGATTAATGGCGTCGTGCACAATGAAATGGCGGAGTAGTAATTGAAATGAATTGCTGTCGCAGCAAATGTCAACAGTTTCGGAGTTACTGATAGAAAGCAATTTACAAGAAAAGGTGAATCACACGGAGAGACTAGCGCAGTCAGCCTCACAAATCATATTCAAAGTGTGGGAGAGAAAAGCGTGTTATCAGCGCTAAGATATTCTCAGAAAGCCGAAGGCCACGCATCAGTACATGTTCCACAATGCATACCGAGTGGTGAGTCAGCCCACAGTGATAATACCAGTTCCGCACATCGCGTTTCGAGACCAGCTCCACGATGGATACAGAGAGGCGAGTCATCCTCCAGTGATAGCAGATTCGCACATCGATACCAGTTCCACGATAGATACAGACGTGAGACTCTCTCCAGTCAATCGAGGGCTGCACATTGGTACAGGTTCCACCCTGGATGCAGAGTGGTGAGGCTTTGTTTTTCCAATAAGCCGAGGGCTGCCCATCTGTACTAGTTCTACAATAGGCACAGAGTAGTGTACGATTCAGGATCAGAATGAAATAAGCTTGTAAGATAAGCTTGAACACACCCTCTATTCTGCAAATATTTAGATTGGTGACCAAAATGAGAAGACATTGAATGGGGAAATAGGACAGAGATAGTCATGCTGTCACAGATTATTACTACAGAGAAATAGGCTCTTCCGTCCATCTAGGTCATCCCTCTGTGATCTTCCACCTCACCCCACTTATCTGCACCCTCCGTCCCTCTCTCATCCACGTACCTACACAACCTTCACTGTAATGATGCAATTGAATCCGAATCTACCACTTACGCTTGCAGTTCATTCCACACTCGCTCGACTCTCCGAGTGAATAGCTTCTACTACATACACTGCTTGCATATTTCAACATTTCCCCAAGCATATGAACTCTAGTTGTAGATTCACTCTAACGATGGAATATAAAACATATTGCATATACACCATATTGCAGGCCTTTCGGTCCACAATGTTGTGCCGAATATGTAAACACTCAAGAGACTCATTGGACTTTCCCGAGTGCATAGCCCTTTATATTTCTAACACTTATGTACCAGCCTAAAAGACTCTTAAAATGCCCTATTGAATCCGCTTTCACTACCGGCGCCGGCACTGCATTCCATGCACACACCACCTTCTGTGTGAAAAACTTGCCCTTGGCATCTCTTATGTACCTATTACCAAGCACTTTAAAACTATACCATTCTGTGTGAGCCAGTTCGGCCCTGGGGGAAAAACTCAGACTATCCACGCGATCAATCACTCTCTTCATCTTAAACAAAATCTGTCAGGTCACCTCTCATCCTCTGTCACTACAGGGAGAAAAAGCTCTGTTCTCCTAAGGTACGACATCCATTCCAGGCAACACCCTTGTAAATCTCCTCTGCACTCCCTCTCTAGTATCCACACACCCTCTCTATATAGTCTGTTGTATAGACATTGAATAGGGAAAATCTGCGTGTTCATTTCCCGAACTCTTCTTTTCAAATTATCGCTGGGCATTTTGGAGCTTATCGGAATTACTAAAGCAAGCAACAAAAAAAAGATCCTATCTTCCCCTTCAATAAATTGTACCCTATTTTACTGGCCGAGTTGATATCCTGCCCTCAATGTCAGAAACGAATGTGGTCCGCTGAATGGGATCCGTTTGAAGTTGATTGCCCATGTTGATTGCTCAGGATTATTGTCTACGTTAGAAACAACACTGATCAGAAAATGTCCCATTTGAGCAACTGACGTCAGATGTCTTGGAAAATACATTGATAAGATTCGTATTATATATTAGAAGTTAACAACCTGTAACATCCACTGGGGATCCGATTTCATGGCTACAGAGTCAGAAATACACTTTAATGTATGTGTTTGTGTAGCTGGTTGTCCCTCATGCGACGATGCCATAACCACAGTAATTGCCCCAGTGGAATTACTCTGAATTGCATATAACTCTGAACCACATGAACAATTGGAAGCTTCCGTGCAACTGACGGAATATGGGATGTCCAGCGATTTACTACATCGCCTGCGTTTTCTATCCTGCAATTGTAGTGATCGGTATCCCTGGTAAGGTACTGGAGCTGGTCACTCTATGTATGGTGCTGTCGTCATCTTGCTTTCGATCAATTGCACTGTTGGGACATTTACTGAGCACAGAAGCTAACTTCGACTGAAATGTGTTTCCGGAATTGAGGACTCAAGCATCTAATTGTTTTGTAATTCAGCTTCCATATTGTTTCTATGTGATTTTTTTATTACTTTTTTTTGTCAATTACGTTGGTGCCGATATTGGTAAAATTACATAGTTTCACCTTGCTCGGATTTCTGAACCGACAGTGGTCGTTTTTCCAGATCAGAAGCTTTTTTCAACTCACCGGCCAGTCGAATATCGACACTCAGGTCTGTTCTTCCATAAAACGTTAGATTGTAACTTATGCATTAAATCTCATGATTTCACTACAAACAATCCCTTGGAAAATAAAAGTGGTATTCAGACATTTGCAGCTAATGATAATTCTGTGTTGATTTTTTTTTTCTCTCTCCAAATTTCTTGTAGTTAATTTAACGGCGATTGTGATCCTATCTCGGGGAAAATGCGGACTCTCCAAATGTATCACCCGTTACCTGTTTGGAATGGCAACAGCGGATCTGATGGCGGTTATAGTTTTCGCTTTAGTGGAACAGACCAACAACATCTACATTTATTCCAGATCCCTACTCATCACTCCTGTATGCGCTCTGACAGGTGTATTACTTATTATGACGAGGGACTGTTCTGTTTGGTTTACGGTCAGTTTTACCTTTGATCGTTTCATCGCAATATGCTGTCGAAAGCTGCGGGATCGATACTGCACCGAGAGAACAGCAACGGTGGTTATGGTGACCGTGGTTATAGTGAGCTGCGTGAAAAGTGTCCCGTTTTACTTTGATGTTGAACCTTACGTCATTATTGACAACAGGCCGTGGCGTTGCTCCCTCACACATGAATACGCTACTTTACCCGTGTGGAAAGGAATTGAAATACTGGATAGCATTTTAACACCGTTGCTGCCATTCGGCCTAATTCTTATCTTCAATGGGTTCACAGTAAAACATATCATTGCGGCAAATAGAGTTCGCAGAGGGATTCGGAAGAGCAGCTATAATCAGAAAGATACCGAGGAGGAAAACCGCAGAAAATCGATGATTTTATTGCTTGCAATTTCAGCTAATTTCATATTGTTTTGGATGCC